>NW_026726732.1:0-38228 GCF_029784015.1 Lycium ferocissimum | reverse complement strand
CCGGGATAATCTCCTTTCCACAGAGCATCTTAACGTCAACATACCAAGGTTTTCCATCGGTCTCGGCTCTACAAAAGCACAATCTCGTTGGTGATCTTTAATTTCGATTTTGACAAGATCAATGTATCTACTGTCGGGATGCTGGATCATGGATGCTATGGTTGCCAATGCATCGGCGAATTCATTTTGAGTTCTTGGTATATCTTTGAGCTTGACTTCTCGGACACGATCCACCAATCTTTGTACAAGTCCAATATACGGTATGATATTTTCATTTTTAGTAGCCCACTCTCCTCGAACTTGATGGATTAGCAAATCCGAGTTGCTAATTACCTGAAGATATGTAATGACCCGTTTGGTCGTTATGGCCTTTTCGGTATTTTCGCCCTTTCCCAAGTAGTGATTAGCTCATTTTGACCCGAGAGAACCGTTGGAACGGTTCCCGAGGTGTCTAGACCGAGATTCGGGCAACCTTTGTGAAATATAGGCCTAAAGTGAAAAAGAGTAGACCCAAAGTTTACTCAGACAACGAGAGCTCCATTGGGAATTCCAAGGCCACGGGCGCGTTCCTAGCGTATTTTAAGTGTGTCTACGTGTATGGTATGTGAGCAGATGGCCTCGGGAACTTGTCGGAAAATCGGATTAAATGGTGAAACTTGGAAAAAATTCTAGTGTCGATGCTGTTGGTGTCATTGCGGCGATGATGTGGTGTATGTTGGAGCCGTGAAGAGCAATTTTTACTAGACCCACAGGGGCGGGTTGCTTGACAACTGACCGGCGATACCACGAGGACGGTCGACCGGCCAGATTTTATAAGTTTACAACCCCAAAACCCTAGTCATTATTTCTATTCAGCCTTGAGTGCTTTGTGGAGGTGAATTTGAGGGTTTTCAAGTGGTTTCTTCCCTAAGGTAACATTCCTACCTTATTATAGTTTCATTAACCTCTCTTAATCAGCTAGCATAATCTAGAATCCCTAGAATCTAATGGGTCATTAAATGGTTTTCTTGAGTTGAGTTCTAAAATCAAATTGGCTTCCTAGATTATGAATAAACGATGTTAATGTTGCTATTTATGCTAGATAATGATATATCTAGGCATGTTAACCAATAATATTCCATGCTAGAGTTGAAATTCATGAATCAAAGTTAGGATTCTTAGACCCAATTTGGAGGTTTTCATATAAATGATGATTTTGAGAATTAGTCGAGTATTCCTATGGTTATAGTAATGGGTTTTGACCTTTTAGTATTGAATTCGGCATTCTGGTCATAAAATTCTCGTTTTGCCCTTGGGGCCCGTTTTTCCAATAGAAAGTAGCCAATATGGATATAATTGTTCATGGTTTCTTACATAGAATTCATATGTGATAGAGTTGGATTAATTGGAGACGCTTTGAAAGACAAGGCAACGTGTGGGTTCATGGCACCTGTTCGGCTGCCAGGTAGGTTATGGCTTCCCTTCGGTAGACTCCGGTTAGTTTCCCATATTTTTGTATTAGAAGTAACGAAGAATGCATGTATAGGAAATTGGAGATTTGGGATGGAATGCTAGGATGGTATTGTTGTGTGACTTGTTTGTTCGGGCTTGTGGCCTGTAGATTCCTTAGGTTTTTTTATGTGGTTTTTCGAGAATATCGGTGGATTTATGTGACATGGGAGCAGCGGATGAAACTTATTTTTTGCCTAATGATGAAAATTTCCCGTAATTTGTGATTACTTGTGTTATGCCATTAATAGCAAATCTAGTGGATAAATGAGACGGTAAAATGTACCAATGATTGTGATTGAGTCCTAAGTGAGTTGTGACGAGGGATTTGAGTGTAGGATGAGACTCGTGTTCTAAGCTAATAGGCTGATTTAAGGAAGTGGTAATAATGTATATCAATTAATTGACCCGTTGTGTTGTGTTTGACTGTTCTATTGTGTTGGCTTGATGCCATGAGTTGTTGATAGAGATTGTCTTGATTTAGATATATTATTGGCATACCCACTGTGGTATTTGGGAATCGGTCATATTATTAGCATACTCACTGTTCGTATTGTGATATTGATACATTGTTGGCGTACCCTATTGTTGGTACTTGCGATATTAAACATGGTTGTTGATACACGCGTTGTAGACATCCTCACTCATTCATGATGCGTGGCCGATACCTGGTATCGTTGATTGGCATACCCACTATTGGTATTGTGATATGATATATTGTTGGCATGCCCACTATTGGTATTGTGATATGATACATTGTTGGTGTACCACATTGTTGGTACTTGTGATATTAACCTGGTTATTGATGGTTGACATATGCATTGCACGCATTCTCTCATATTCATGCATGGCCGATACCCAGTGATGATCCGTTATCATTGATTAGTAATGATATTTGATAAATTCTTTTACTTGAGTGAATATGAAAAGGCCGATGTCCGAAGATCCATTCTAGAATCGTTGTTTTTATGAAACTGATATTTGATGAACTCTTTTACTTAAGTGATTGTGAGAAGGCCGATGTCCTAGGTTCAATTCCAGAATCGTTGATTTATGAAACTGATAATTGAGAAACTCTTTTAGTGGTTGTGAGGGGCGATGTCGATGGTTATATACGGGCATCGTTGTTGCATGGCCGATTTCGATGTTATCCCGAAATCGTTGTTAGTGCATAGACTCCGCGAGTCCCCCAGAGTAGTGCCGGTAAGACTCTCCCTGCGAGCAATTAGCTAGGGTCCCATCTGTCTGTTGGGCAAAGATCCGGGACGGGTGGCACTTAGACATCGCGAATCACACTGCGTTGGGCTACCGAGACGTCGATATTTCTGTTCGGAGTACATGTGTACACCTCATTTGCATGGCATGGCATTGCATTCACACATCTTGCATTGCATTGCATTGATACATCTTGCATTGCATTGCATCATGGCTTGTATGAGATTATTTGGTGTTTACTTGTGATGATTGGATTCGGATTGATTATTCAAACTTGGCACCTTTGGGATTAGATGCTTTACTCAAGCAATGTCGTGTACTTGAATCTGGATTCATTGATTGAACTTGTTGAGGTATCCTATAGACCGTTTGTAAGATTAGTTATATGTTTGGTCTCTATGTGATATAGGATAACGGGGGTCTTAATGATGAGTTGACTACTAGACTGAAACGATCGATTTAATGATATGTGAGTTCCGAGATCATTGTGAGATTGACGGGTGGATTATTAGAGTGAAATTAATGCTTAAAGGTATTGATATACAGTGTGTGGTAGATAGACGTATAACTTGTTCTGGTTGTTATCATGTTTATCTCAACGAATTCTTTTGGCTTTGATATGTGTTACTAACCATTGTCAGCCTATGATATTTACTTAGTACGTGTGGTTGTACTGATATTGCACTTGCTACACCCTTTTTGTGGTGTAGATTTGTCACACCTTTTGTCACACCCCGACTTTACTAGGGTGTGATGGGCACCCGACCCACCTGGGGCGAGCGAACCTCGACTCTTATTCCATGCGTAAAATTTTTTTTTCCTCTCTAAGTCGAATACACATGACAAAGCTGACTAAAAATAATCTTTTGTTGCTTTCGAGCAAATCGAATTTGTAAATCGTATAAAACTTATATCATAATACAAGCGCACATTGGCCTATGAAGTCAACGTGAGCATCGACTTACGGAACCCACGACTACGTACGCAAAGTCTCTAAATCGTAATCGAAATCTCGGCACGTGTACTGCGACTCGGCTACACTCCGGAGCCAAATGGAGCTTGCCAACTTGTTTGGAACATCTTCTATATTAAATTCAACCCGTTTGGGTGTACACGCGGCTTTAAACGCGGCCCCGAAAGAGGGTCGATGCGAGCAATGTGCGAGTATGTAAGGCATGAACGAACAACATAGTAAGAGGCGTAGAGCATATCGTGTAAAGAGAGTATCTCGTACATACATGAGACATATCATGGGGGCGTCTGTACATATGGCACATATCACGTGTAAAAGCGTAACTTTGTGCGAGTAATAAACGTATGGAAACATAGACCGTATCATAGGATAAAGGAGTGACCTGTACATGTGAGTACCACTCAGGGCGGGGGCATGCATGCCTAGCTTTTTCTTTTTCTTTTTCTGAACACGGTGTTTCTTATTCTTGTACATAGAATACAGATACCTTTCGGAAAACCGTACTTTTTACTCGCATTTACAGACGCCGAGTTCATCGGCTCTCCCACCCCTCCCCGACGATTGTCCCAAGTATATCATATTATATATATATCATACATCACGTAAACGTACGCCGTGTGTGCGGCTCTCCCGTATCCGCGTCCGGCATCCCGCGTCCGGGATGGAATCCGGCGAATCGGTGGAAATAAACGGTTGCCCTTCCCAATCCCCACATATACATGTATCATATAAACAGCATGCATGGAGCCCAAGGAAAGTCATGTGTCTATCGGAGTGACGTAAGGTCGGTGACCTCCGATTATATTATGGATTAACCGGGATCGCTTTGTCTCACCTTGAAGGGACGAGTATTTTAAGGCGAGACTAGCAACGGACAGATATCATTAAAAGAAAACATGGAATGAAATCATGGACATCATATGCGTTTATTAGTAGGCTCTGAAATCTTTAGAAAATAATACCATAGCCAAGGAGTAGAATTAAAGATCAGGGACTAGTTTATCACTTTCATACTCGCATTGGATTCTTGACTTAAGGCTCATAGTCATGGAGTCATCCTTGTTATGCTTATCATAGACATGTTCCTTCCTTCACATCATCGTTATCACTTTCATCATGGAAATATTCCCCTTGGAATAGTTGCAACATTTGTCGGTTGGTAAACAGAGCACTAAGGAAAATCCGGGGACAGTGGGCCCACCTCGGGTCAAATGAGGCGGCGTACACAATTGACGCATCATACGTTTCATGACATTACTTAAGAGAGTCTTAGGGTAATCAGGTCTTATTTATGCAAGTTCTAGAGGTCTAGGAAGTTTTCCCACGTTTTGCACAATTTCTATTTCAATTCTACTGAATGAATAGTAGTTAGTTTCAATCTCGGGTTTCTAGGAAAGGAATTGTCCCCGAGGCCCGTATCCAAACCTATTACATCTAAGACATGCCAAGAAAGAAAAGTGAGGCCTTACATACCTTTTTCCGCTTCTTCCGCTACTCCAAATTCAGGTTGCAAATCCGCCAAATATCTACAAATTGGTCATGTTTACCAAACCTTAGTTAGGGGCATTTATGAGCTGATTCTTTAAAATAACACTTTGTCTGCCGAAATTTCGGCAGCATTTCCCCTGTAAATACACCGTCCCGAGAATATGGCTCGGCCCAATATCAACAACAAAACCAACAATAGCATCTCCAAACATATTCTAACGTTAGCAATCCCTTATTCCACAATTCGACAATATTCCCTTTGTTCAAATAACTTCATGCATTCAAGCTAACACCAATGATCGTACATTCAAATATTATTCCGAAGCCATTCAAATACGATTTAGAAGCATTCCAAGCAATTCATACAACATTCAAAGCAACCCAAACACTATGCCATGGAACCCGAAATCTTCTAAGTGTAAGGAAACATCAACGATACATTTCTTTTCTTCCAAACTCATAAACTACGTCGGCAATCCACACATTTACAACATTATTTCCATAAGTTCAAGAAGTTATATTAAAATCCCATTGCCTTCTAAATCAGCCCATATTCACGGCCACAACATCAACATCTTTCTTTCATGCATTTTACTCCATTACACGTTCAACTATCCATAACACAACAATCCAAACATACTACATACATTTAGTTCTTCACTTGCACTCACCTACCCTATTCGGCCAAGCACCAACATAGCACTATATTTTCATGAACTTTATTCATTTCTACATTCCACAACATCCACAAGTCATACATAACACATGAGAAATAAGACTAAACCTTACCTCTTTGCTTGCCTTTAACTCACGGCTAGACTTGTCCTTTGCAAAACAAATGACTTTCTTCTTCCAACCACCATTCCACGTGATAGAGGACCCTTCATTTAGTGGGAAAGCAAGGAGAAATAATTTTTTTCTTGATCATTTCTTGGAGCACCAAGTTCAGCCACCTTGGCCGAACTCCTCCATTTTTCTCTCTTCATCTCTTTCTTGAATTTTCTAGAAAAGAAATTGATGAATTGTGTCTTCTCCACTCATAACTCATGTATATATATATATATATAAGAGTGCACATGACCATGCACATGGCCTCTCTTGGCCGTTTTTCCCCTTCCTTTTCTTTTCTCAATTTTTCTCAACTTTTCTAGATTTTTCCTTTTTCTTACCCTTCAAGTCTCTTGAATTTTCCTTAGGTCCTAAAGATGAATTATAGTCTTGCATGGCCACCTTGTACATATATACTTAATCCTCCTACAAATATAAAATGGACACATAGGCCCCTTTCATGGCTTGAAGCAATTGGCCACTTGACTTCTCCAAAAGTCATGAACCAAATTTTCCAAATTCCAAGTTTGCCCTTAGACTTCCATGCCATAATAATATAACGACTTGCCCTTAACTTCCCGCAATTGTCTTAAACTATTCCCATGTACAAAATGCGGGATATAACACCTTTAATCCGATAGGGTGTGATGGGCACCCGACCCTTACCTAGGGCCGAGCGAACCCGCTGATTCTTATGACATTCATAATCATACTGGGCCCTTAGCCATAACATAATTACATAACGGAAGTTTTTCGGAAAGACAAATATGCTTTTCATCTTTTCAAAACAAATCAAAATTTGTAACATATGAAACATATAATACAATACATAATAACACGTCGGCTTAGATAGCCGCTTGCATAACCGACATCTTATACCCACGACACTGTCTGCAAAGTCTCTACCACGAAACATGAAACCATAACATAATACGCTGACTTGGCAGCACTCCGGAGCAAATGGAGCTCGCCAATCCCGCTGGAACATCTTCTGCTAACATCTTCAGCTCACACAGGTGTGCACACAACGCGCGGCATGAAACGCAGCCCCCGAAGAAAGGGGGTCAGTACAGAATATGTACTGAGTATGTAAAGCATGAAATACAATAAGCGGGATCATACTGAAGTAAAGAGTACAGAAAATCATAAGGCTTGCCTTTTGAAAACATTTGTCATGCATATGCATATATCGGTAAGTAAAGTCTTATCATAATCATATCGTCATATCATCGTACATATATACCGTACCCGGCCCTCTAGTGAGGGACTCGGTGAATAACGTGTCCCGGCCCCGCTAGCAAGGGACTCGGTATGCCATCCTGGCCGCCGTCTCCATCTCATCACATCATCATATCATCGGATCATCATATATATATATATATATATATATATATATATATATATATATATATATATATAAGTGCACCCGGCCCTCTAGTGAGGGACTCGGTGAATAATGCGAGAAAGTTGCACGAATGCGTGCCCGGCCGGGACTCGGTGAAGGACATATTGAGCTTGCACGAGCAGAGTAGTGAGAAACCATATGCATATAAAATCATAATCACAGACTCAATGAAGTGGTCTAACCGGAATGTCATTTGAAAATCGGACCGTAGTTAAATCAAATATCTTTCGGACGCTATTCGGAAACATAGCATATATCATAAACGTATTAATAAACCATAGGGATCATAGCCGTATGCTAAACCAATCCGAGTCCGCCTCGGAAAGTTACAAACTTTATTCACCTTAGAACTTTTCTACGAACAATCGAGGCGATCCGAGCCTTTCTGCGAAAGTTACGGACGTTCGTAGTTTCGGGATCGTTTAGGAAACCAACCCTTTTTGAGAACAAACTTTTATGCAATCTTTGAAATCCATTTATGCGAAAAACATGACGACCATAATTTGACTACATTAAGAATATGAATATCAAGAAACAAGTATGGATCATAAACATGCTCGGATCACCAAGAATAGAATTACCTCGAGATTCGTGTCATAACTTACGTTCAACTAAGACATGCCAAAGAAGGAAAGGTTGAGCTTTACATACCTTAGCCGCTTCTAAGCTACTCCAACTCAAGTCCCGACTCTCCAATGTCTACACAAAATCAATAGATATCGAATATTAGTCATAAACATTGAAGAATCCAATTCCAATCCATTACTTTTCCTACGAAATTTCGGCGACTTCTCCCCTATAAATTGGACATCCCCGAGAATTTAACTCGGCCAAATAATTATCAACAATACCAACAAACATAATAACAATATCAATAATCAATCCCGACGCATTCTAACATTATTAACTCCCTTCATATAATTCGACGACATTCCATTACATTCAATAAACTACATACGATCAATTCAACACCAACGCTCACATATTCGATTACCAATCCGCAACCTTTCAAACAAGATTTAAGAACATTCCAAACAATATGCCATGGAACCCGTAATCACCAATTTCCATAGGGACGACGACAATACGTTTCTTTCTTCCAAATTCATCAATGACACCAATAATCCATACATTCACAACATTATTTTCATAAATTCAAGAAAGCATACTAGGACCACATTACATTCTAAATCAGCCCACAACAATTACGATTTCCCTTTGAGTCATCAAACCTTCATTTTTATCACATAATCCACAACAACAACAACTACAATACCAAGTAACCTTAATCCATCATCCTTTACTCAACACGACATACATACAACCAAACACCATACACGGCTCAACATTACAATGCAAGATTTCATGACTCTCATCCATTTCTACATACTTCAACATGTACAAATCATCCTCAACACATGAAAAGAAGATTGAAACTTACCTTTTCTCTTCCACCCCTCTTCTCGGCTAGGACATGCTTGGCAATAATGAACGCTTTGCTCACTTTAACGACTACTCCACGTTAACGCGGACCCTCCAATTGGTAGAAAGGCTACGAGGAAGTAAATTTTCTAGGCCAACATGGGGAGGCACCACTCTCGGCCAGCCCTTGGCCGAGAGTCTCTCTCTCTCTTTTCTTTCCTTTCTCTTGAATTCTCTAGAATTGAAATAATGAATTGTGCCTTATGTTATTACTCACACACACACACACACACACACACACACACACACACACACACACACACACACACATATATATATATATATATATATATATATATACATATAGGAGCACATGGCTGTCATGTGCCATCTTTTTCTCCTCTTTTTTTTTTTTTCCACTTTTCTCAAATTTTCTAGATTTTTCCAAGAGATGAAAATAATGAAGATGACTTAATAAGTCATCTAATACTACACATATTCTTCATACATGTGGCCTATGGCCCACAAGTCATGTGCATGGCCACATGGTTATTTTTTTCATGAATTTAAATTCCAACACTTCACTTTTGGCCCCAAATTTTCATGAAATGTCTAACTTTCCATCCAACCAAATTCATAAGCACTTATGTCTGAAAACAAAGTCGGAAAAATAGCCTTGTCTTTAACTTGTCGCAACTAACTTAAAATATTTCGACGTACAAAATGCGAGATATAACATCCTTCCCCCCTTTAGAACATTCGTCCTCGAATGTTCAACTAGTCGTATAGGGTCTTAGGGATCTCGAGGGGGGGGGGGTTCCTTTACTACCATAACATGTAATCTCATTTACCAATCATATTTCTCTTTCATTTCCTCCTCAGGTTCGCAAGTCATTTCCTTTCCGTTATTATTCCGCCACGGTGCCTTAACAGAAGCTACGTCTTTAGCATGCAACCTTCTTGCCTTACAATTTTCCTGTCACACGTGATGTTGTAATCTTTACCCGAATGTACGAAGGGGGTCAAATTATTCTAAGAACCGCCTCAACATAGTTTCGCTAATCCTTAAGTTTCACTTTATCTTTGCCTTTCTTCTCCTACCCCCAGCGTCGGAATACATTTTTGGTTCCACCATAAGCATGTCCTGTTCGTTCTCAGTACTAGTTCCACCTCGATAATTTATCTCAACCCATCCTAACATCTTTCCTTAATGCACCCAAAGTATTATCACCGTATTGTTGTTACCGACCCTAAACCTCTCTCGTTAAGCATTTACTTGGTCTCACCTCCAGTGTATAATATTCATAGGTAACATGACTGCCCTTGCACGACCTGCATATTTAATCTTAGTCACGATCGTTCCTCTTCCTGATTCGTACTATTCCAGATCTTACTCCCGTGCTCGCATTTGCTAGGAATATGCCTTATCATACTCTTTCTCCACCTTTTCTTACTTTATACCATAGGAAATTTTCTACTGCTAGCGACCACTCTATTGCCTACATCTTAACCTCTGATCCGTATAGCCGTACTACATTTTACCATGTCTCCGTAAGTTACTCATCGTCTTCTCTTGTCGTATTCTCTCTTCACGTCTCCATTTTCTAATATCATGTTATGCCGGATACTTACAATTAATTCTCAGCGCCATCTCGATTTTTACCCTGACTTTTATCCCCTTTATTGCTGGCTTTTGGATCTTACTAACTTGTCTCGGCAAGGAATCTTACCTGTGGCCCAAGCGTCCGTATCCGATATATTGTAGTGTTGTTTGCCTTCGTCTCACACTTGCATCTCTCCCCCTCGCTTCCCCCCTTTAGGGGTGTGCTTATACTATTTTCCGTTTAGGCTTTGCCCTACGTCCATATTTCCAATCTTAATTAGATAGCACTTTTATTTCGACATTTAATCCCTTTTGCCGTCCATTTACTCACTTTCTTTCTTTTCCACATATTGTTGTATTAACACTTTCCAAGCTTAACTTGTAATGAAACAACATCGACTTGCCTTGTAACATTTACACACTTTATATATTTTTCCACTTGAACCTCGTTACTCGTTCGATTAATGCCCTCCATATACCGCCACGTTGATCACCGAACACATATACCCGCCGATCTACCATGTATAGGATATCCCGTGCGTACCTATGTACACATATAGTCCCTACTATCTTGCTTACAAGATATCTCAATACACTATTCCAACTCACCCTAATCCTAGAGCGCGTGATGCACTTCCTTCTCTTTATCGGTCTAATTCGTCCCGTTCGTGCGACCTTTTTAGGGTTTACTCGCTCACTTCCCGACTCTTAATTTGTCTTTAAGTCATTCTAACTCCCCATTTACTTCTTGCGTCTGAATTTGTAGAACTTTCGAAAACTTCCCAAGGGGTCACCCATCCTAGAATTTCTCTCGCTTCAAAAGACGCTTAACTTTAGAACTCTGGCAGAATACGACACTTTAACGCTCGTATAACTGCGTCCACCCTACCGCATCACCTTTGTCACGTATTTTCACGTAAGCCGAAGTCCTAACGGATTTCGAAACGTCCTCGTAACGCGTTTTCCTCCGAATTAGAAAGGTTCCTTAGTCTCCTGACTTCACAATTTCTATTTCAACTTCCTTTAATCCGCAATATTCACGTTTCACCTCTAGACATGACTACTTTTCCGTCTTAAACCTCCAGGTCTCAATGGCGAGGAATACACCCCGATCACCGTTACTTACAGATACTCGGTTGGTGGTCCTTGGATTTCTACCCTCATTTTACCTCATTCCTCATCCCTCCTATAACCGTGTCTTTCGTAGTCCCATCACTTATAGTACTCGCATCCTTGACTACACATATCATGGCCTATTACTACACTGTTATCTCGCTCCCTTCTTATTTCCTTTTTTTTTTTTCGATTACCCTTTCTTTTCCTACACTCGCCGTCATTCCCGTTATCGTATAACCCTTATTCCAAACTTCCCTTACAGAACTTGATAAGCCTCGCTTATTCGTTCTACATCTCACTTTTCCATTTCACACTTGTCGTTATATTCTAACTACATAGATCGCATCGTAGCTTTAGTTACTTTCTCACTAGGCTTTACTTATTCCCGTAACAGTCCTCCTTATATTCATGCTACATCCTGTTCATAATCAATCCGATAATATAACGCTTCTTAATCCTTTACCTTTTCTGGTCAACTTTATCCTTATCGTTTCACAAGCTATCTTATTGATACATTCGCACCCATCACAATTCCTTTCCTCCGTACTCTTATCCTAATCATACTATTACCTCTTTTACTATAGCTCGTCATCATTCGTCCCTGATTATCAATTCAATCGGTACTTTAAATAATTTTTTGCTAAGATTTGCCAGTCTTCTCTAAATCATCCCTTAGTGTCATAAGCCCTTTTCAATTTCTCTGTACCATATCGACATCGACTCTATATTTATTATTATCCCCAATTCAATAATTAGCTTCTTTCTCGGTGTCGGCCATACTCGTAGCTTAGTCCATCAATTCTTTTTTTTTTCATTACTATTGGCACGGCCTCCCATGACATATTACAACTCTATATCTCGTTTTCACTTTATTTCTGGGAAAATTTCGGCAGAGTTTCCTCTGTAACTATTACTATCTCAAAACCTGTACACAGGAAATACCAACAATGCCTCACAGGGCCAACATATATATATACATATCACATCATATCACGGCCTCACAGGGCTCCCAACATCATCGACAGTACAAAAATAATAAACATACCTTGTATGCCCAACTCAATCAGCACCTGTCACACTTTCTTGTTTACTTTCCCTTTTTGATCTCAACTTGCATCTCAATCATACTTTAATATCTTACCTGACATATGCCTTGCATACCTCTGCTTACCTGCATACTTCGTAACTTCCAACATCGTTAATCGCTTCTTCGTCGATACCTTTCTCCACTCGCAATCAAAAGTTAGCGGAAGAAATCTCATTTCCTATGACTTGGCTCTATCGCACGATCTAAGATGTCAAAGAAGAGTAACCATCCTAGATGCCCCGTAGCCTCCTGTTTATAAATGTGGCGCGCTTCACACCATAAACAGGACTCTACTGGACACGACTTTGCAGACAACCCCTAGGACGAACCGCTCTGATACCAATTTGTCACACCCTTAATCCGATAGGGTGTGATGGGCACCCGACCCTTACCTAGGGCCGAGCGAACCCGCTGACTCTTGTGACATTCATAATCATACTGGGCCCTTAGCCATAACATAATTACATAACGGAAGTTTTTCGGAAAGCCAAATATGCTTTTCATCTTTTCAAAACAAATAAAAATTTGTAACATATGAAACTTATAATACAATACATAATAACACGTCGGCTTACATAGCCACTTACATAACCGACATCTTATACCCACGACACTGTCTGCAAAGTCTCTAACACGGAACATGAAACCATAACATAATACTCTGACTTGGCAGCACTCCGGAGCAAATGGAGCTCGCCAATCCCGCTGGAACATCTTCTGCTAACATCTTCAGCTCACCTGGGTGTACCTGCGCGGCATGAAACGCAGCCCCCGAAGAAAGGGGGGTCAGTACGGAATATGTACTGAGTATGTAAAGCATGAAATACAATAAGCGGGATCATACTGAAGTAAAGAGTACAGAAAATCATAAGGCTTGCCTTTTGATAACATTTGTCATGCATATGCATATATCATCATGTAAGTAAAGTCTTATCATAATCATATCGTCATATCATCGTACATATATACAGTACCCGGCCCTCTAGTGAGGGACTCGGTGAATAAAATCATATCATAATCATGTGTGCATACAGATATACATATATACATACCGTACCCGGCCCTCTAGTGAGGGACTCGGTGAATAGCGTGTCCCGGCCCCGCTAGCAAGGGACTCGGTATGCCATCCTGGCCGCCGTCTCCATCTCATCACATAATCATATCATCATATCATCATATATATATATATATATATATATAGCGTACCCGGCGCTCTAGTGAGGGACTCGGTGAATAATGCAGAGAAGTTGCACGAATGCATACCCGGCCCGGGACTCGGTGAAGGACATATTGAGCTTGCACGAGCAGAGTAGTGAGAAACCATATGCATATAAAATCATAATCACAGACTCAATGAAGTGGTCTAACCGGAATGTCATTTGAAAATCGGACCGTAGTTAAATCAAATATCTTTCGGACGCTATTCAAACATAGCATATATCATAAACGTATTAATAAACCATAGGGATCATAGCCGTATGCTAAACCAATCCGAGTCCGCCTCGGAAAGTTACAAACTTTATTCACCTTAGAACTTTTCTACGAACAAATCGAGGCGATCCGAGCCTTTCTGCGAAAGTTACGGACGTTCGTAGTTTCGGGATCGTTTAGGAAACAAACCGTTTTTTAGAACAAACTTTTATGCAATCTTTGAAATCCATTTATGCGAAAAACATGACGACCATAATTTGACTACATTAAGAATATGAATATCAAGAAACAAGTATGGATCATAAACATGCTCGGATCACCAGAATAGAATTACCTCGAGATTCGTGTCATAACTTACGTTCAACTAAGACATGCCAAAGAAGGAAAGGTTGAGCTTTACATACCTTAGCCGCTTCCTAAGCTACTCCAACTCAAGTCCCGACTCTCCAATGTCTACACAACATCAATAGATATCGAATATTAGTCATAAACATCGAAGAATCCAATTCCAATCCATTACTTTTCCTACAGAAATTTCGGCAGCATCTCCCCTATAAATTGGACATCCCCGAGAATTTAACTCGGCCAAATCATTATCAACAATACCAACAAACATAATAACAATATCAATAATCAATCCCGACGCATTCTAACATTATTAACTCCCTTCATATAATTCGATGACATTCCATTACATTCAATAAACTACATGTGATCAATTCAACACCAACGCTCACATATTCGATTACCAATCCGCAACCTTTCAAACAAGATTTAAGAACATTCCAAACAATATGCCATGGAACCCGTAATCACCAATTTCCATGGACGACGACAATACGTTTCTTTCTTCCAAATTCATCAATGACACCAATAATCCATACATTCACAACATTATTTTCATAAATTCAAGAAAGCATACTAGGACCACATTACATTCTAAATCAGCCCACAACAATTACGACTTCCATTTGAGTGATCAAACCTTCATTTTTATCACATAATCCACAACAACAACAACTACAATACCAAGTAACCTTAATCCATCATCCTTTACTCAACACGACATACATACGGCCAAACACCATACACGGCTCAACATTACAATGCAAGATTTCATGACTCTCATCCATTTCTACATACTTCAACATGTACAAATCATCCTCAACACATGAAAAGAAGATTGAAACTTACCTTTTCTCTTCCACCCCTCTTCTCGGCTAGGACATGCTTGGCAATAATGAACGCTTTGCTCACTTCAACGACTACTCCACGTTAACGCGGACCCTCCAATTGGTAGAAAGGCTACGAGGAAGTAAATTTTCTAGGCCAACATGGGGAGGCACCACTCTCGGCCAGCCCTTGGCCGAGAGTCTCTCTCTCTTTTCTTTCCTTTCTCTTGAATTCTCTAGAATTGAAATAATGAATTGTGCCTTATGTTATTACTCACACACACACACACACACACACACACACACACACACACACACACACACACACACACACACACATATATATATATATATATATATATATATATATATATATATCATATTCACATGGCCGGTCATGTGCCATCTTTTCTCCGTTTTTTTTTTCCACTTTTCTCAAATTTTCTAGATTTTTCCAAGAGATGAAAATAATGAGAGATGACTTAATAAGTCATCTAATACTACACATATTCTTCATACATGTGGCCTATGGCCCACAAGTCATGTGCATGGCCGGATGGTTATTTTTTTCATGAATTTAAATTCCAACACTTCACTTTTTAAATTTTTATGAAATGTCTAACTTTCCATCCAACCAAATTCATAAGCACTTATGTCTGAAAACAAAGTCGGAAAAATAGCCTTGTCTTTAACTTGTCGCAACTAACTTAAAATATTTCGACGTACAAAATGCGAGATATAACAAGATTGTTTCAGGTGATTGATCGAAGCATATGTGAAAATATGTGGTGCCTATCTTGAAGGCCTCCTCCCATTTCATTCCGAGATGGAGGTTGAGTCTTAGAATGTAGTGGTAACCTAAAGTCATTAGTCGCTCTTGTACTAGTCTAGACCTGGTCATGGGAAATTGGATCGAGTTTGTAATAATGTATTGTTTTAATCATACGAATACTTGAGTTTATTAAATATACGTTATGATGTTTCGCTGTTACTGTCGATTATCTTTTAGTGAGAATGATTGCCCTTGTTCAAAGGTATGTTATTCGATAGAGGGTTTGCCTACCAAGGTGAGAAAGGTAGGTGCCCGCGCGACCCCGAATTGGGTCGTGATAAGTTGGTATCAGAGCTTAGGTTACCGGTCTACTAGGTATAAGAGCAATGTGTAGTAGAGTCTCGTGGAATGGTACGGAGACGTCTGTACCCATCCGCGAGAGGCTATGAGGCATCTTAGGAAAAACGGAAAAACTCCATTCATTCCTTCTATTCATGCTACTTCGGTCAAATTGGTATCTCGGCGGGTCTAATTGGTATCTAGGCGATTCCAATTGGTATCTATGTATTCTTGTTTTATTCTCGCTCGAATGGCAGAAACCCATTCTAATTTTTGTGCGATCGGTTTCATATGTCAGGTTGCGATATTATATGAGAAATGCCGTCTTGATTCGGATGCTTGAGTTTTCGTTGCGAGAATTTGGTTAAGACTGTTTTATTGTTGGTTCCTTGACAGATGGGGAGTTAGTAATAAGAGCTGAAGGATGTTTTCGTATCATTGTTTCATCCTCCCTCAAACGACAAACACTCATTCTCATGCGTTTGATCTCATACATTATGTGGTGGTTTGGTATGAGAGGTGTCATCTCGATTTCGATGCGTGGCCTAGTTCAGTTCTAGTATGGGAAGAAGGTTTCTGTCACGACCCGAACTACGGGCCGCGACGGGCATCCGGGGCTGACCACCGAACACCGCTCATATTACTGCTTATCTGCTATCATTCATACTATATACTCGTAATCATATAAGACTGTCATTTTCTGAGATACGTTAACTTTTATAAACATAAGCCCTTCGGCTATCAAAATAATATATACAAATACACATACATATACATGGAGACCATGGGGCCATACTACCCACACATACGTGACTACGAGCCTCTAATGGAATAATCGACATATAGACGGGACAGGACCCCGCCGTGCCCAAAATGTGCATATACAAATATATACCAAAAGAATAATCAAAGCACCTCCGGACGATGGGGTGCTCACAAATCAGCCACTGACTCCTAGGGATCAGCACCGTCTCCTTGCCTACCTGTGGGCATGAACACAGCGTCCAAAGAAAAGGGACGTCAGTACGAACATTGTACTGAGTATGTAAGGCAGAAATGAAGCAAACATAACCTGGAAATCGTAAATCATGAGATGAGGGCATAACTTTGTGCCATCTTTACATATGAACCAGTTTCATGTACATTCATCATACGTAAATACATCACATACATAGTCACAGCATGCAAGCATTGTTACATCAATCATATGTCATTATATCGTTACCCGCATCCGGGTAACCATCCTGCGCAGCCCACTAGTGGTGACATGTCCGCCCTTCTCTCGGTGCGGTGGAATCATAGCAGCCCGCCGTAGCGGTGACATGTCCGGCCAATTAGGCGCGGTGGAATCATATTTGAACGACGGGACGATTTGGGTTAACTATGAAAAGTTAGGATTGAGACCATTTCGGGGTACGAAGTCGGGACGTGTGACCTTCGATTTTGTTGTGTGACCTAAGTATGTATGATGTTATTGGTATGGAAACATTTAAGAAAGTTTGGGACCAAAGATGGAATTAAGAGAAGTGGCCAATTATTGAAAAAAATGGAGGGAGTAAGGCATGGCCATGTGGCCGGCCACCTTAGGGGTGGGCCATGGCCACATGGTTGGCTATTATATGCAAGGAGAGAATGACTAAGGGGCCATTTATCATCATCTACTCCCTTAGAAAAATCAAGAACCTTGAGAGCAAAAAAGAGACCAACCATTCGGCCAAGAAAAGTGAAAACCAAGACCAAGATTTAGCCTTCCCAAAATTATTTCTCCTAAGCAAACCTACTAATTTGAGGGTGGTGAATAACGTGGAGTTGTTGTTTCGAGCGTTGGATTGTTCGTTTTCGTTCGTGGCCAACTTTGGACAAATTGAAGGGTTGTGAAGAAAGGTAAATTCTAATCATGTTTTATGAGTTATGAAGGGTTTATGTGTGTTGTTGTATGTTGTTATGGATGAAATTCATGAGATATGGCAATTTGAAGTTGAGGCCGTGTGTGTGTGTGTTGGTCGTGCATGTGTGTGCTAGGTTATAAGTGATGAACTAAGCTTTATGTGGCTTGTTTGATTATGGTGGAGTGTTGAAATGAATGAAAAATCATAAAGTATATATGTATGGTGTGTTGGCCGAATATGGCCTTTTGTATGAGTTAAGAAATGAATTAGTTTTCTTGGAATTTTAGTTGTTGATTGTATGTGGATTTTATGTTGGAAATAAGAGTTTAATGATTCAAATTGGTATTGTAAGTGTATGGGCTGTTTTGGAGGATTTTGTGCATTTAGTGTGATTTTTATGTTTATGGAAATGACATGGTTAGAGTATGGATTGTTGGAGCAAATTATGTCTTGAAACCGAGGAACGTGTTAGAATGGAAGTTCTCGGGTTTGGGGGCCAATTCGGGTGGAATGGAGTAGTTGTTGGGTTGTTGGAAATATTGTATGAATTATTTAAAGAGTTCTTGAATGTTGTTTGAATGGCTTTGGATTGATAATTGAATATGCGTTCGTATGATTACATGTTGGTTTGTAAGTATGTAGTTGTAGTAAGCATAATTGGAATATTGTTGGAATGTGTGGAAGAGGATTTTTAATGTTCGAATGCGTTTCGAATTGATTGTGGATATTGTTGGAATGATTGTTGGTTTGTTGTGTTGTTGAATTTGGCCGAGTTGAATTCTCGGGGTTGGTCCATTTATAAAGGAAGTCTTTGCCCAATTTTCCGTAGGATTATGTGTTAGTTGGAAATGAATTTCTAAATGCTTGGTTGACGTTGGTATTTATTAATGTCATGTAGATCTTGGGAGTTCGAGATATAAGTTGAGTTGGATTAGCGTTGTGTGCGAGCGAGGTATGTAAAGCTTAACCCTTCTTTCTTTTGGCATGTCTTAGTTCAATATAGGCTATGATACTAGCCTCGAGGAAATTCCATTCGTATAATCCGAGCATGTCTATGATTGCGTTTGTCTTTTGGCACTCGTAGGTTGATGTGAGAAAATATTGGTTTTGATGTTGTTGGAAAAAAATTGATTTTAAACTTGCATAAAAAACTTGATTTTCAAAAGAGTTCTATTTTAACGATGTTGAAACTTCGAACTGCCGTAACTTTCGACTAAGGGCTCGGATTGCCTCGATATCGTCGTGGGAGGTTGTATGACGTGTGATGAGTATGATTTCCATAGGCGGGCCCGGCTCGGGTTGACACTCGTCCGTGGGTCCCGCGACCTTCCTTTGTACCTTTCTGATGACGTTTGAGAAGAGTTTGGTATGACGATTTTTCCGATCCCCAAGTATGATCATTTTACTTACTTTTTGAACCTAGGGTAATGATTTTATGCATATGGTTACTCACGACTCTGCTCGTGCGGTTTGTTGGTACATCGTTCGCCGGTTCCCGGGCCGGTTTTGTTGTCGTGCGCATTATGATATATATTCCGGAGTTATCTTTGTGCTACGGTTCCGAGACCTCGCCATAGGGCCGGGTTCCGTTTATGGAGTTATCTTTGTGATATGGCTTATGTTGTGTTGTGATGATGTGTTGCGTTCGGGGTTGTACGGAGATTTGAAACCTTACGGTGTTATCTTGTGTTATGGCGCCATCGACGGGCGGGCGACCATATTTTACGTATTTTTGCATGTTTTCTATTTTGAAATTAAATATTTGGCATTTGGAAATGTACTTACTTTCGGTATTTCGGTTTCGAGTGTGATTCGATTATTTACTTGTATTTCTGCTTTACATACTCGGTACATATTTCGTGCGACCCCCTTTCTTCGGGGGGCTGCGTTTCATGCCCGAGGTACAGACGACCAGTTTGGCGACCCGCCAGTTTAGGGTTCCTATCCTGCTGAGTTGGAGTGCTCCTTCTATCCCGGAGCCTATATTTTGGTACATACTCGTTCGTTGCATATATATGTGCGTGTGTGTGTTCAGGGGTACGGCGGGGCCCTGTCCCGTCATATGATTCTGTCGGTTTGTTTAGAGGCACGTAGACGTATATGTGGGTTGTGTGCCTACCCTGTACGGATGAGTTTGTATATTATATGTTTTGGGCCAGTGCGCCGTCGGATAGCCTTATCGGCTTTCGATATATGTATATATGTATGCGTTTGAGTTTGAGATGTGTTTGAAGTAGCGTTTGATATTTGTATCGGCATAAGCCGGTTGTGTTGTGTGTGTGATTCGGGTCGACGAATGCGTTTGGGTGCCCAACTCGGGCACTAGTCACGGCTTACGGGGTTGGGTCGTGACAAAAGTGGTATCGAAGCGGTTTGTCCTCGGAATGTCTACAGGCCGTGTCTCGTAGAGTCTTGTTTATCGGTGTGTTGTGCACCACATCTATAAACAGGAGGCTACAGGACATTTAGGATGTTACCTTTCCTTGAATCTTAGATCGTGCGATAGAACGTGCTATTAGGATGACTCTTTTCGATCGGTTGTTATGGTTTTTCGAGAGATGCCTCCGAAGAAGACGACGGCGCCCGAAGGGCAAGGCGAAGGCGGAAACTTTTAGATGAGGCTAGTCGGCGCCGAGGGTTACACGGGCTCGTGCGCGGACTAGGCCGTGCTTGTTTTACATTCGGAGGGTTCGGCCACTCCACCGCCCGGGGAGGGCGGAGTAGGCCCCTCGGCGGTTCCGGCGCCCGCTCCCCGGCCGGATACGGAGGGCGGGGACGGCGAGGGAGGCCGTACGGTTGTTGACCACGCGGTGGCGAGGTCGGAGTTCGGGGACGCGGGCGAGAGGGCAATGATGATGGCGACGGGCGTGATAGCACGAGGGTTCGCGACTTCCGACGTGTGGCCCACGAGTTTTTCGGGTCTAAGCCCGAGGAGGACCCCCATGACTTCATTCGGGGGATGAGACGTGCATGGGGCCGGTCGGGGCTTCGAGAGACCGAGTCGTTGAGTTAGCCTCGCACGGACGCGAGATGTTGCGGCCAATCGGGTATGAGTCTGGGAGCTATCCGGGGGTGAGGATGCTTCTCCCGGCCCTACGTGGGACGAGTTTACGGCCGCCTTTCTCCGTCATTTTACGCCGGAGTTGCGGAGGGCAAGGGTTGATAGATTTACGCGGATACGACAGAGGGGTCGGAGTGTTCGTGAATATAACTTGGAATTTGATTCTCTGGCCCGGTATGCACCTGCTATAGTGGCGGATATGGCCGACCGCATGCATAGATATGTGATAGGGTTGGACAGCTATTTGATTGATAGCTGCATGACGATGGCGGCGCAGACCGATATGGACATTGCCCGGTTGCAGGCGCACGCTCAGGGAATGGAAGACCGGCATCGAGCTGAACAGTCCGGTAGAGATCGTGATAGGAGGCCGCCCAAGAGGGCCAGATCAGCGGGGTATTCAGGAGATTTCCGCGGCGGGCAGCCTCAGTATCGATCCGGTGGATATTTTCCGCCGCCGGGCCGGGATACTCGGTCGTTAATAAACGACTTGATGACGCGGGGACCGTCCGGGCGGACCGAGTTCTAGGGCCTTAGGTCCTCGAGGCAAGCGGAGGTCCCGGTCGGATGAGACCACCCCGACCTCCGTGCCCCCCGCGTGGGAGGCCACACCGGGAGAGTGTTTCGGGCCGGTGGTGCTTGTTTTAGTTGTGGCCGTCGGGGCCATCGGATGAGGGATTGCCCGGCCCGGGGTTAGTTTGGGCGGTGCGGCGCGGCCTACGGATCAATTGCCGGTTCATCTTCATCGGCGGCTACGCGCCCTATGGGTCGGGGTGTGCGGCACCGAGGAGGCCGTGGCGAGAGGTCGCGGCGGAGTCCCCGGTTCCGGCGGTCCTTCAAACCGCATATATGCTTTGGCGGTAGGCGGGATCCGGGGCGACACCGAATGCGGATCCGGTATATGAGCTTTTCTTGTAATGTCCTTATGTATGTGTATTTGTTGTATGAATGTTGTTTGATAGTGGCGAGTAGGGATCCGGAAGTCGATAATTAGCATTTATAAATAATGGGAATCTTCCCGAGGTCCTTGTACGACCTTATAAGACTAGTTGAACATTCGAGGACGAATGTTCTAAAGGGGGAAGGATGTTACATCCCGTATTTTGAACGACGGGACGATTTGGGTTAACTATGAAAAGTTAGGATTGAGACCATTTCGGGGTACGAAGTCGGGACGTGTGACCTTCGATTTTGTCGTGTGACCTAAGTATGTATGATGTTATTGGTATGGAAACATTTAAGAAAGTTTGGGACCAAAGATGGAATTAAGAGAAGTGGCCAATTATTGAAAAAAATGGAGGGAGTAAGGCATGGCCATGTGGCCGGCCACCTTAGGGGTGGGCCATGGCCACATGGTTGGCTATTATATGCAAGGAGAGAATGACTAAGGGGCCATTTATCATCATCTACTCCCTTAGAAAAATCAAGAACCTTGAGAGCAAAAAAGAGACCAACCATTCGGCCAAGAAAAGTGAAAACCAAGACCAAGATTTAGCCTTCCCAAAATTATTTCTCCTAAGCAAACCTACTAATTTGAGGGTGGTGAATAACGTGGAGTTGTTGTTTCGAGCGTTGGATTGTTCGTTTTCGTTCGTGGCCAACTTTGGACAAATTGAAGGGTTGTGAAGAAAGGTAAATTCTAATCATGTTTTATGAGTTATGAAGGGTTTATGTGTGTTGTTGTATGTTGTTATGGATGAAATTCATGAGATATGGCAATTTGAAGTTGAGGCCGTGTGTGTGTGTGTTGGTCGTGCATGTGTGTGCTAGGTTATAAGTGATGAACTAAGCTTTATGTGGCTTGTTTGATTATGGTGGAGTGTTGAAATGAATGAAAAATCATAAAGTATATATGTATGGTGTGTTGGCCGAATATGGCCTTTTGTATGAGTTAAGAAATGAATTAGTTTTCTTGGAATTTTAGTTGTTGATTGTATGTGGATTTTATGTTGGAAATAAGAGTTTAATGATTCAAATTGGTATTGTAAGTGTATGGGCTGTTTTGGAGGATTTTGTGCATTTAGTGTGATTTTTATGTTTATGGAAATGACATGGTTAGAGTATGGATTGTTGGAGCAAATTATGTCTTGAAACCGAGGAACGTGTTAGAATGGAAGTTCTCGGGTTTGGGGGCCAATTCGGGTGGAATGGAGTAGTTGTTGGGTTGTTGGAAATATTGTATGAATTATTTAAAGAGTTCTTGAATGTTGTTTGAATGGCTTTGGATTGATAATTGAATATGCGTTCGTATGATTACATGTTGGTTTGTAAGTATGTAGTTGTAGTAAGCATAATTGGAATATTGTTGGAATGTGTGGAAGAGGATTTTTAATGTTCGAATGCGTTTCGAATTGATTGTGGATATTGTTGGAATGATTGTTGGTTTGTTGTGTTGTTGAATTTGGCCGAGTTGAATTCTCGGGGTTGGTCCATTTATAAAGGAAGTCTTTGCCCAATTTTCCGTAGGATTATGTGTTAGTTGGAAATGAATTTCTAAATGCTTGGTTGACGTTGGTATTTATTAATGTCATGTAGATCTTGGGGAGTTCGAGATATAAGTTGAGTTGGATTAGCGTTGTGTGCGAGCGAGGTATGTAAAGCTTAACCCTTCTTTCTTTTGGCATGTCTTAGTTCAATATAGGCTATGATACTAGCCTCGAGGAAATTCCATTCGTATAATCCGAGCATGTCTATGATTGCGTTTGTCTTTTGGCACTCGTAGGTTGATGTGAGAAAATATTGGTTTTGATGTTGTTGGAAAAAAATTGATTTTAAACTTGCATAAAAAACTTGATTTTCAAAAGAGTTCTATTTTAACGATGTTGAAACTTCGAACTAGTAACTTTCGACTAAGGGCTCGGATTGCCTCGATATCGTCGTGGGAGGTTGTATGACGTGTGATGAGTATGATTTCCATAGGCGGGCCCGGCTCGGGTTGACACTCGTCCGTGGGTCCCGCGACCTTCCTTTGTACCTTTCTGATGACGTTTGAGAAGAGTTTGGTATGACGATTTTTCCGATCCCCAAGTATGATCATTTTACTTACTTTTTGAACCTAGGGTAATGATTTTATGCATATGGTTACTCACGACTCTGCTCGTGCGGTTTGTTGGTACATCGTTCGCCGGTTCCCGGGCCGGTTTTGTTGTCGTGCGCATTATGATATATATTCTGGAGTTATGCTGTGCTACGGTTCCCGAGACCTCGCCATAGGGCCGGGTTCCGTTTATGGAGTTATGCTGTGATATGGCTTATGTTGTGTTGTGATGATGTGTTGCGTTCGGGGTTGTACGGAGATTTGAAACCTTCTGTGTTATCTTGTGTTATGGCGCCATCGACGGGCGGGCGACCATATTTTTTACGTATACCCTTTTGCATGTTTTCTATTTTGAAATTAAATATTTGGCATTTGGAAATGTACTTACTTTCGGTATTTCGGTTTCGAGTGTGATTCGGTTATTTTGTATTTCTGCTTTACATACTCGGTACATATTTCGTGCGACCCCGCTTTCTTCGGGGGCCGCGTTTCATGCCCGCGGTACGGACGACCGGTTTGGCGACCCGCCGGTTTAGGGTTCCTATCTGTGCCGAGTTGGAGTGCTCCTTCTATCCGGAGCCTATATTTTGGTACATACTCGTTCGTTGCATATATATGTGCGTGTGTGTGTTCAGGGGTACGGCGGGGCCCTGTCCCGTCATATGATTCTGTCGGTTTGTTTAGAGGCCTGTAGACGTATATGTGGGTTGTGTGCCTACCCTGTACGGATGAGTTTGTATATTATATGTTTTGGGCCAGTGCGCCATCGGATAGCCTTATCGGCTTTCGATATATGTATATATGTATGCGTTTGAGTTTGAGATGTGTTTGAAGTAGCGTTTGATATTTGTATCGGCATAAGCCGATTGTGTTGTGTGTGTGATTCGGGTCGACGAATGCGTTTGAGATTCATGCCTTAGAAGGAAGGGTAATGCCTCACATACCTTTTGTCGTTAACTACTTTATAGCTTGCTCGTCCTCCTTTGTTGTCCTCGTCTTTTACCTTCAAGAGAGTTCGTATCGTCGTTAGCTAGGCAATTATAAAACCATGCCTCTTAAGGCTAAAGAAAATTGGACAGCGTTTCCTTTGTTTATACTACTTTCCGCCATATTCCATATCAACTCCCAACACTCATAACAACCATCACAATATCGCTAATAACAATCGTCACTCATTCCCATGATTCGCATTTCATAATTTCACCTAAATTCTCCATATTCATGACTACGGTTCGTTGTCACATTTGTTCACTTATAATACTTATTCCATGCTCTAAACATCATTTATAACATACTCACAATCTCCACATAATCATTTTCGTGATTCATCGCAACTACTATTCAACAATGACATTATTTCCCCCATTTATGACCCATTTTCTTTACTCTTTCATAATCTAAGTGTTTCATCTTAATAATACTTCAATCAACATCTAAAGTTCATGAAACTTACCTCAAATGGTAGAGGAATAAACCTCGAATGATGATACACCTTCTAGCACAAAACCCTATTTCTTCTCTCTTGGAATTCCTTGCCTTTGGTAGCTTTAATGGAGTTTCTTAAGCTTGATTCTCCTCAAATCTTGTTATTGATCCTTGATCTCCTTAGTTTTCTTGTGGATGAAATGTTTGGAAGTTTCTAGAGGTGGGAGAGGTTGAAGTCGTGGTTGAGAATGAATAAAATGAAGTGGACTTAACATTTAAAAGCTTGGAGATGTTCGGCCGAGCGGGACTTCCACGGACAGCTTCACGGTCCGTGGAGCCCTTTGTTGGCCGTGGAACTGGTGTGGTTCACGACCAGCCAGCCACACTTTCGCTGGCTGTTCCACGGACACATCCACTGGTCGTGGAACATTGTGCTGTCCGTGGAACATGGTTGTGGAACTCACAAGCTCCACCGAATGGTTCCCGTCGTTTCGTTTGACCTCTAATCCTTATGGAACCTTCTTAGCACTTGTTTATCATTTCATTATGAATCTCGGGGGTGTCGTAACTCTTCTCCACAACATTCTTAAGGCATCATTAACTCAATACTCCTAGTTTGCGTCCAATATACTAACTTATAACTCGATTCCCTTAGCTACTTTCTTGCTTCAACTCGGATGCCTTTTGAATCTTAATTAGGACTATCAATTTGTACTTCTGCTTATCCAACTTCGTATACGTCTTGTCCTTCGCGAGCCTACTCGCTTATATAATAAGGGGAATTTTCCGAGGTGTAACATTCTTCCCCCCTTTTGAACATTCGCCCTCGAATGTTAAGTCATCGAGGGTTCTGGAAAAATTTCGCCAGAGTTTCCCCTGTAATATGGCGATACCATCCTGTCACAACAGCCCATAATATCATTGCCTCACAGGGCTACAACACAACAGCAATATAGACTGGCCACACACGACCCATATACATAAAAATAAAACGTACATACCTTATTGTCCCGATGTTTCATCATGTATCTCTTCTGGGGTTTGAAATAGGTGCGGGTATGCGGATTTCATCTTCTCCTCTGCTTCCCAAGTCACTTCTTCTCGGTTGTTATTTCGCCATAAGACTTTCACTGAAGCTATTTCCTTATTCCGAAGCCTTCGTATTTGCTTGTCTAATATGGCAATAGGGACCTCTTCATAGGTTAGCTTTTCTGTGATTTGAACATCCTCGACGGGTGCAATCTTTGTAGGATCCCCAACGCATTTGCGGAGCATTGAAACATGGAACACTGGGTGGACTAACTCGAGCTCTGCAGGCAAGTCTAACTCATATGCTACTTGACCCACCTTACGGATGATTTTGTAGGGTCCGATATATCGCGGACTCAATTTTTCCTTTTTGCCAAATCTCATCACTCCTTTCATTGGCGATACTTTCAAGAATACCCAATCATTGACTTGAAATTCTAGGTCTCGTCGGCGGTTGTCCGCATAAGACTTTTGGCGACTTTGGGCCGCCAATAATCGATCTCGGATCATTTTGACCTTTTCCACCGCTTGTTGAACTAATTCGGGCCTATCAATTGTACTTCTCCGACGTCAAACCATCCAATCGGAGATCTACATTTTCTTCCATACAAAGCTTCATACGGAGCCATTTGAATACTGGAATGATAACTGTTGTTATAGGCAAATTCGATTAAGGGTAAGTGGTCATCCCAACTACCACCAAAATCTAAAACACATGCCCTTAACATATCTTCCAAGGTCTGTATAGTGCGCTCGGCTTCTGCCGCGTCCGCGGATGGAATGCCGTGCCGAGCTTCACTTGAGTACCTAGACCCTCTTGGAAGGATTTTAACTTGGCTGTAAATTGTGCTCCTCTCGTCCGTAATGATAGATATTGGAATACCATGAAGCCTCACAATCTCCTTAAGATATAACCTTGCATAATCCTCCGCCGAATATGTAGTTCTGACTGGGAGAAAATGAGCTGCCTTTGTCAATCTATCCACGATCACCCACAAACAATCATACTTACTTCGGGAACGAGGCAGTCCTACAACGAAATCCATATTGATCACTTCCCATTTCCATGTAGGAATTTCCATCGCTTGCAATAATCCCCCTGGCTTCTGGTGTTCTACCTTTACTTGTTGGCAATTTGGACATTGGGCCACAAATTCTGCTATGTCTCTTTTCATGTTGTCCCACCAGTACATCGTTTTAAGATCATGGTACATTTTTGTTGTTCCTGGATGAATGGAGTACCGAGAGTAGTGAGCTTCTTCTAGGACTCGACGGCGTAATTCTGCCACATTCGGCACACATAGCCTGCCTTGATATCTAAGAACCCCATCCGCCGAGACTTCAAATGGTGACCTTTCTCTGGAAATTTCACACCTTTATAATATTCCAGCTTTGGGATCCTCGCATTGTCGCTTCCCTTTATCTCCATATTCAAGGATGAAGTCAGTAGATCATTAACACTAATTCCCCGCATCACCCGAGTCGATTATACGCACTCCCGTATTTGCCAATCGGTGGAGTTCATGAATCACCCCTTCTTCTCGGGGGGAACTTCACATGAGCTGCCTATTGAACGGCGACTAAGTGCGTCGGCGACTACATTAGCTTTTCCGGGGTGGTATAAAATATTAGCATCATAATCCTTCAATAATTCTAACCACCGCCTCTGTCGCAGGTTCAGTTCCTTCTGTTTGAAAATATATTGAAGACTCTTATGATCCGTATAGATATCGACATGTACACCATACAAGTAATGTCTCCACATTTTCAACGCATGAACAATCGCGCCAATTCGAGATCATGGGTTGGGTAGTTCTTTTCATGTTTTCGGCAGTTGTCTTGAAGCATAAGCAATGACTCTTCCATGTTGCATTAACACACATCCCAGCCCGACACCCGAAGCGTCACAATATACCACATAGCCATCCGGTCCTTCGGGGAGTGTCAAGATCGGGGCCGAGGTCAACCCGTTTTTCAACTCTTGGAAGCCGCGCTCACAAGCGTCATTCCACCGGAATTTGGCCGACTTCTCGGGTCAACTTTCGTCAATGGGGCCGAAATAGAAGAAAAACCCTCACGAATCTTCTATAATAACTCGCCAAACCCAGGAAACTCGCGAACTTCTGTAGGAGTCGTAGGTCTTGGCCAAGTCTTTACTGCTTCAATCTTCTGAGTGTCGACTCTAATGCCATCATGTGAAATCACATGCCCCAGAAATGTCACCGAGTTTAGCCGTAACTCGCACTTTGAAAATTTAGCATAAGCTTCTCGAGCTCAAGAATGCCAAGGACAATACGTAGATGATCTGCATGTTCTGACTCCGTGCGAGAATACACCAAAATATCATCGATGAATACTATCACAAATAGATCTAGAAGAGGCCTGAATACATTGTTCATTAGATTCATAAACACTGCCGGGGCATTCGTTAACCCGAATGACATCACTCGGAATTCATAATGACCGTATCTCGTTCTAATGCTGTCTTGGGAATGTCTTTTCTCTCGACTCTAACTTGATGATAACCGGATCTCGTGTCTATTTTTGAAAACCACTGGCACCGTACCGATCAAATAAATCGTCGATCCTGGGAAGAGGATATTTATTCTTCATTGTCACCTTATTGATGTCACACCCCGATCTTACTAGGGTGTGATGGGCACCCGACCCCATATTCGGAGCCGAGCGAACCCGCTGACTTTTATTACACGTATGAACTACACCGTTTTTTTTTTCGACTAGCATTAACATAAACAGCATAATTATGAGCATAGGCTACAAGCTTTGCACCATACTATACAGCGACGGGGACAATCAGGAGTACAAATAGCTACTGTACATATCTGTCTACGAGCCTCTAAACATAGTACACAAATACATAGGAAGGGCCGAGTACTGCCGTGCCCGAATATATACACAAAAGTAGTACCAAGGAACTGGGGCTCCGAAACAACTGGAGCGCTGCAAAGATGTCACGAGAACTCCTAGGAATCAGATCCGCCATTGCCTCACGACTCGCGCGCGCATGAAACGCGCCGCCCACATGAAGGGGCGTCGCATTTAATAATAATGTACCGAGTATGTAAGACATGGAAAATAAATAAACAAGAGCATAGATTATAAGTGGCAACATCATGGGGTCATGGATATATACTGAGATAAGAAAGTAACCTGTGCATAGGAACACCCTTTTCAGGCCGGATACCATGCATGCTTGTTGTCTTTTTTTTGAAACATTTCCTTTCATAGATATAGAAAATAGAGTTTATATCATGTCGTAGTGTATCATAGTATTATAGCATAGCGTAGTATACCATAGTGTCATAGCATAGCATAGTATGTCATAGTATCATAGCATAGCGTAGTATATCATAGCATAGTAAGTCATAGCATAGCATAGTATGTCATAGTATCATAGCATAGCGTAGTATTCGTAGTGTCATAGCACCGAATTCCTTGGCTCGCCCACATAGCACCGAATACATCGTCGCCCCATAAATCCCGCGTCCGGGATGATAAGCCACCACTGTGTGGCAATGAAACATAGTTTCCTTCCCAATTCCCCAAATCCCTACCCCCCGTTATGTACAAATACATATATATATTCATAGATTATATAAGCATGCCGGAGAGCCCAAGAAAATCGTGTATCCATCGGAGTGACGTAAGGTCGGGAACCTCCGATTATATTATAGAATAATTAAGGGCGCTTACCTCACCAAGGGATGATTAATATAAGGTGAGACTATTGGTGAAGAGCAATATCATGAGAAAGTATAGAAATAGGATCATAGAGCATCGTTTTTGTGTACTTGGAATCTTTAAAGGAAAAACATTATCCATGAGTAGGGTCGAGGATTCAAGAACTAGTTTAACGTTCTCGTCTCGGCACCGGAATCATAGACTTGGAGCCTTTAATCATAGAATCATCATTCTTCATCATAGAGCTATAGTCGTCGTCTTAGTCATTAAGACTTGCAACATTGTAAAACTTAGTTTTTGGAGAAAAATGAATATTTTAGAAAACATTTGTAAACTTTTAGGAAGGAAAATCATGTTTTGGAATCGAGGGATTAGTTAAAACAACTATGATTTAGTAGTTAAAATAATAACCAAAAACTTTCCTTAACTATAGAATGAAAATAAGTCAAAGGGGACCATATGAAAGAATTCGGGAATAGTGGGCCCACCTCGAGTCGGCTGAGGTGGCATATCAAATTTACGCATATTACATTTTATGGCGTCACTTGGGAGGATCTTAGGGCAATCGAGTCCTATTTGTGTAAGTTCTGGATGTTTAAGAAGCTTTTCCAACATTTCGCACCATTTCTAGTTCAATTCTACTGAATGAATAGTAGCGAATTTCAATCTTGGATTTCGAGAAAAGGAATAATCCCCGAGGCCCGTATCCAACTTAGTATGTCTAGGACATGCCATAGAAAGAGAAGTGAAGCCTTACATACCTCTTTTCGCTCCTTATGCTATTCCAAATTCAAGCTCCAACTTCGCCAGAATCTACAAATTGGTCATATTTACCAAATGTTAGTTCAAGTGTCTAGAAGTTAAATCTCAAAGTGACACTTGTCTACCGGAATTTCGGCAGCACTTCCCCTGTAAATACTCCATTCCACCAAGTTCAACTTGGCCAATTTCAATCAATCAACAACCCCGGGAATTCGACCCGGCCAAACTAACAACACAATATCAACAACCATACTAGCAATTTCCATATTCAATCCAAGTTACATACCAACAATTTAATCGATATACTACTTTCTTCACGACTTTCCAACTCCAATAAAACATTAACAACATTATAATTTACATGTTAACAACATCACACTAGATGAAATAACTAAAACATGATCCCAACACACACATGCACATGCACGGCCAACCACTACTTTTGCATGGCCACAACCAACACAACTTCACTTCTTAGCCATTCAACCCTTACTTTACATCATTGAGCTTACCATAATAACAACTACAATGCTAAGAAAAATTAATTCACAATACCCTATCATGGTCTATACCATACGGCCAACCCACTCCATGTACATATTTTTCATGAATTTCCATAGTTTCTACACTTAACAACAATAACCAACACGCAACATAACACAACATAACACACAACACATGCACACACACACGGATTATATATAGGTCACGGCTACATGCACATTCCTTTCCTCCATGAATTTCATCCACTTTAGCATACTACAACACATATAAACCATTCATACCCATAAAATAAGATTAAAACTCACCTTTTTCTTCAACTTCTCACTTGACCACAACTTGGCAACTTATATGATTATGAATTTTTCTTGCTCCAATGGATACTCCACCTTGCTAAGGGCCCTCCAATAGGTAGAAAACAATTTTTGAAGAAATTTTTGCCAAGGTTTTGTTAGCTTCTCTCTATGGCCGAATGGTTGGAGGATTTTTCTCCTTCTTTTTCTTGTTCTTTTAATTCTTGAAATTTCTAGAGAATTGTATGAAAAAGATGGCCTTATCATCTTTTTATTTAGCTCAAAATAAATCCCATGTGGGCTTAAGCCCACCTCTAGGTGGACGGCCAAACATGGCCCAAATGTTCAAGCCCACATTTTTTTTTCTACAATTCATGAAAAATTATTCTCCGAATTCCAAGTTTACCCTTCGTCTTCCTTATGTTTCCACGAGTCATATTGTGAATTTTCCCTTTGTACCCTTGACCTTCCTTGATAATTACGCTTCTAAATTCTTCATAAGCCATTCGTATGCTTAACAAAATAAAAATAGGGCCTTGCTTGTCGTCCTCCCGCAATTGTCTTGAATTATCCGATTGCACAAAATGCGGGATATAACATCCTCCCCCTTTAGAACATTCGTTTGGCATCGAATGTTAAACTCGGCCTCATAGCGTATTATGACACCTTGGGGAGGTCTCCTCCATGATTCCTCACATCTCGCTTAGCATATCCATTTTGGAAGCCTTGTTACTTGTAGGTGGCACGAGGCCAATTAACTTCGCTCCGAACGCCGGGCCTTAAGTTAATAGGTCCTCTTTATCGAAACTGAATTGTCCCGGTCCAATTTAGGTCTAACATATCCTTCTCCCCTTTAAAAAGCTAGTCTAGTCCGTCCCAACCTACACGACTTCTATCGAGTTCCTAACCCAATACGCTCAGTAATATAAGGCGCGATATATATATAGCATTATAAAACCTAAATTAGTCGATACATATACATTATAGAAAAATACTAATAATATACATTATTACGTCGTCGGGGACATTTTAGATCCTGTCGGCCAGCTAGATAATGATTTTGTAGCATCGGGGTCTACTCGAACTGGGTATGCCTTCTCGGTCTCTATGACGATCTGCTGATATCTGAGACCTTTGCACTGGAGGGCGCACCAATGACGGCGGGTCAACTACTACCCTCGTGGGGCCGGACCACTATATTTGGTGTCATGTCGAGATGGGCCGCGCATAAAATGACCCGTCCCGGCACGGAGATAGAAACATCCGGTGTTACTCGCGCGACACGGCCCCGCGATGTTTTCTAAGCCCTATGCATGAAGGCATCGTAATACGGGTGGTCTCCTTGGCTAGACTCACCGCTATATACGGGGACCCAAAACTCCATATTTCTGCCCCCGACCTCGACCCGGCGGGTCCGAGCTGATCTCTATCATACCTCCGCGGGCAATCGCGCATCACATGGCCAACCCGACCACAGCACAATAACAGCGCCCGTATCTAAGTAACACTGTCCGCAGTGTGGCCTCGTCACATCGCGCGCACCGCGTTGGGGCGCCCCCGTACTACCGAAGTTTGTATGCTCTGTGCCGGGACCCCGAAACTCGGCACTCCGATCCGTCCCGAGTTGTATATGCTCCCCGTACCGCCCTCTCTCGTACTCCCTTCTATATATTTTTCTCGCGACCCCATCACCGATATCCCACGCAACGTTTGATACTTGTGTCATCGAGTGGCCACTATTTGAGTTAACGAAGGATAGCTTGTCTCATCTCCCGAATCGGAGCCTACGGTGCGAACCGGAGGCACCCGACCCTATGGAGCCGGGGGAGCCCCTTCTTGCTCCCACATAACATCGGCGGGTGAAAGTAAAATACATAGCACGAGAGGTGGCCTCGTTACGGGACTCACCCTCCTCAACATTTACCGCCCTCCGCACTCGTCGCTATCTTATGTCACACCCTAATTTCCGATAGGGTATGATGGGCACCCGACCCCTTACCTAGGGCCGAGCGAACCCTCTGACTAACGTAACACTCACAACCATACTGGGCCCACAAAACATAACATACACACGAAATGAAAAATTTTCAGAAAACAAACATGCCTTTTGTTTTTTTTTTTTCAAGCCAAATAAAATCTGCAATCGTATGAAAACTGTAATATAAGGCATAACGATTTTCGCTTATATAGTCATATATTGCAAACACATCGGTAGCATAATGCATACAAACACACCGCTTACATAGCCGCTTACAAAACACTCCAACATATCGACACTCGACACCTCGCCGCAAAGTCTCTATCATAACTTCGAACATCATACAAAGCACTCTCCGATCGCGCACCCGAGGGAAATGGAGCTTCGCCAATCCCGGTAAACGGGAGCATCTTCTCTCGCTAACATCACCTACTCATCCGTGGGTACCGCGTGGCATGAAACGCAGCCCAAGAAAGGGGTCGGTTGAAATATGTACCGAGCATGTAAAGCATAGCACACATCAAACGAGGTCATAACCGAAATAGGAAATACAGTAGCGAAGTCGTAATGACCCAACTACCCAAGTACTTACATCTATCAAACAAATCATACATACTCATACCGAACGCATCATAATCTGTCACATGGAATGACATTAACCGATGTGGGATTTGCCTCATCATCGGTGATCAAACTCATCATATCATCATACATCATCACATATCACATACGGTCCATAGGACCCGACGGACAGAACGTGGTCGCCACCCTATCTGGCGCCACAACACAGCATAACACCAGAAGTTTCAAATCTCCGTATCCCCGAACACAACACATCGTCACAACACATCATAAGCCATATCACAAAGATAACTCCATAAACGGAACCCGCCCTATGGCGAGGTTCGGAACCGTAACACAAAGATAACTCCGTATATATCATAGTGCGCACGATCATATTCCGGCCCGGATCCGTGAAAGAAGTAAATACGTAACGCACGAGCGCATCGTAAGTAACCACACGCATGTCGTACATCATCACGTACTCAACCGAATGATCAAAACGAACCCTCCTTTTTGAAAATCCAAAACCGTAGTCAAATCAAGTTTTCTTCGAATTTCGCTCGGAACATGTCAAACCGAATTTTAAAACCGTTGTTATGTATCAAAATCATAGGCATAAAATCCTTATTTCCAACTCGACAAATACATAAATAAATAGTCATAATGAAGAAAATATTAATTTTCGAAAAATCCATAAAGGTAGCATAGAAGGCCGCGGGCCCCACGGACGGGTGCCGACCCCCGTCCGAGCCCGACTACGAGGGGTAGGGGAGAGTGATGTCTTATGAACTTACATATTATGTTTTGGGGGCGTTTCGAGGTCGTATGCAAAAGTTACGGACGTTCGTAGTTTCAAAGTCGTTTTGGAACGAGCCTCTTTTGAAAACAAGATTCTTTTGAAAATAGAACTCTTTTGAAACCTTAAAAGTTTAATCCTACAAAAGACATAAGGGTCATAACTCAACCGCGTTAAAGATACGAACATCAAGGAACTTATACGAATCGCTTACACAATTTTCAAACTCAACCATATCAAGAACATACAAACCACAGCCTACCATACTAAGGATGCCTACAGCACAAGCAAATACGATTCACAAACCTACTTGAAATTTACGAATGGAATTACCGAGACACATACCATGTCATACCTTAGTTCCGTTAAGACATGCCAAAAAGAAAAGAAGGGTAAGCTTCACATACCTGGGCTTGCTTCCTAAGCTAATCCAAACGTAAGTTCGTCTTCTCAAAATCTACAACAACATCAATAGGCATCGAACATTAGTCCAAGCTAAAGGATCCAATTCCAAACCATTGCTTTTTCTACCAAAATTGGGCAGCACTTCCCCATATATTCACCAACCCCGAGATTTCGACTCGCTAATATCAACAACAACCAAACCAACAACCATCCAACAAGATTTAAGAACATTCCGACAATCCACAAAGTATTCAAGACAATTCAAACAATATACTATGAAACCCGAAACCTTCCAACTTAATGAATACGACAATAATACGTTTCTTTCTTTCAATTTCACAAACTACGTCCAACAATTCAAATACATTACCAAATTACCTTCATAAATATAAGGAAACATATTAAGATCATATTGACTTTCAAAACAGCTTCCACAACAATTGCAACACCAACATAAGTCATTAAACCTTCATTTCATGATTTCAGAATTCCACGCCTTAACAAAGCAATTCTAAAATACTACATCACATTAGTCCCACATACTTGCCCCAAATCAGCCCATTTTTTTAACCAACACCACACACACACATTCCATAATTTTCATCCACACACACTAAAACAACATGCAATCATGCTAAACACACTTAATTCTTCACTACTACACAACCACACACACACGGCCTCAATCACACTACACACGGCCCAACTTCAACCCAACATATTTCATGAGTTTTCATTCATTTCTTCACATCACAACAACACACAAACATGCTAAATTCAATTAGTTCATTACTCCTACACACAATATATATACACACGGCCAACCTTCAACTTTCACAACTCAACTTAACATCCATATTTTCATAAATTTCATCCATATTAACATACTACAATACACATAAGCCTTCATAACTCATAAAACAAGATTACAACTTACCTTTCTTCACAATTCCTCAACTTGTTCAAAGTTGGCCAAGGATGAAAACGAACAATCCAACGCTTGAAACAACAACTCCACGTTACTAAGCACCCTCCAATTAGTAGGAAAACAAGAAGGAAATAATTTTTTGGTCAATTTTGGTCTTCCATTTTTTTTTCTTGGCCGTTTCTCCTCTCTTCATCTTTCTCCATGTTTCTTGATTTTTCTTAAGGCAACAAAGTGGTAAAGATGACTACTTAGTCATCTTGGACTACATATGTATTATCATCTTCTAGCCACATATATAGTTCACCCACATGGCCCTATGGCCCACACACACACACACATGGCCGGCCACTTATGGCCATTTTCACATAATAGCCAACTTTCCATATTTCCTTTTTTGGTCCCAAAATTCTTCTAACTTTCATTCTCTAATTTTTCCTTATTCCAATCTTACCCTTAACACTTCATATCAACAAAAGACGAATATGCAACTTATGCGTTGAGACAAAATCAACAAAATCGGAAATTAAAAGTCTTGTCCATACCTCATCGCAACCAACTTAGAATATTCCGACGTACGAAGTACGGGGTGTAACATCTTACCCTTCTCGGCGGCCGTTGCTCTCATCTTCACAAGCGTCGCTGAAAATGTAACACTGGATTAAAAATAGGAAAATCTTTTATTATAGCTCTATCGCACGATCTAGATTACAAAGAGATCAAATTTTCTAAATGCCACTGCGGCCTCACGTTTATAAAGCGCGCACACACCCATAAACAGACTCTCATCGAACACGCTCGTAGACAAACCCCTAGGGCCGCCTTTGCTCTCGATACCACTTTGTCACACCCCGATCTTACTAGGGTGTGATGGGCACCGACCCCATATTCGGAGCCGAGCGAACCCGCCGACTTTTATTACACGTAGAACTACACCCCAGGTTTTTTCGACTAGCATTAACATAAACAGCATAATTATGAGCATAGGCTAATAAGCTTTGCGACCATACTATACATCGACGGGGACAATCAGGAGTACAAATAGCTACTGTACATATCTGTCTACGAGCCTCTAAACATAGTACACAAATACATAGGAAGGGCCGAGTACTGCCGTGCCCGAATATATACACAAAAGTAGTACCAAGGAAACTGGGGCTCCGAAACAACCGGAGCGGCGCAAAGATGCCGCCGAGGAACTCCTAGAATCGAGATCCGAGTGTCCGCCGACTCGCGCGGCATGAAACGCGAGCGCCCGCGTAAAAGGGCGTCGGTACGAATAGTGTACGATATGTAAGACATGGAAAGTAACATAAACAAGAGCATAGATTATAAAAGAAAATATCACAATGTGGTCATGGATATATACCGAGATAAGAAAGTAACTCGCGCATGAACAATTGTGCCTGATACCATGACGTTGTTTTTTTTTTGAAAACATTTTTTTATAGATATAGAAAAAAGTTTTTATCATGTCGTAGGGATCATAGTATTATAAAATAATAGTATAAAATAGTTTTAC
>NW_026726731.1:0-38314 GCF_029784015.1 Lycium ferocissimum | reverse complement strand
CTTAGTTTGATGAAGTTGATCACTAATATCTCTTGAATTCTTGTGGGAGAAGTGTTCTAGAGAGTTCTAGAGAGAAGGGGTGTAAAGGGGAAATGAAATGAAATGAACTTAGTCCCTTATTAATAATACACAATTCAGTCCCGACCATATTCTACGGACCAACATACGGTCCGTATAAATTATACTGACCATATGTCTAGCCGTAGATTTGGTCCAGAGACGGGTGCTAATTTAGGCTGATTATACGGTTGAACATACGGCCCGTATGTTTTATACGGCCAGTATGTTTGGCCGTATAATGCCCACTTTTTCGAAGTTTGTTTTCGTCGACTCGTTTGATCTCCAATCCTTATGGAACCTTCTTGACACTTGTTTATCACCTCATTAACAATCTAAGGGAAGTTATAACTCTTCTCTAAAGCATCATTAAATCATCGTTAACTTGATACTCGTAAATCCTTTCCGATACATATCGTATGCCTTCTCTTCTCTTGGCAAGCATTCTCCTCTTACCTCGAATGTCTTTGAAATCTTAGTTAGGATCATCAAATGCTATTTCTCACTTATCGAAACATCGTATACTTCGTGCTCTTCGTTAGTCTACTCACTGCATTTTAACGAAAAATTTCCCGAGGTGTAACATTTTGGGCTCTCGGGGTATGCCCGAAGTCGATGTTATTGAATCTCCCACATAGTCTCTGCACCAGATTTACGTACGGCAGTATCTTGTCATTTTTGGTTGCCCAACTTCTTTTTACCTGATTTACGAGCAGATCGGAGTCCCCAATTAGCAACAACTCTGGTACGTTCATGTCTAATGCCATTCTGAGGCCGAGGACACTTGCCTCGTACTCTGCTATGTTGTTAGTACACCTAAAGTTGAGCTTTACGGCCATCGGATAGTGTTGTCCTATTTTTGATATCAACACCGCCCCGATGCCTGATCCTTTGTAATTGACCGCCCTTCAAAGAATAACCTCCATCCTTTGTATGACTCAGTCAATTCTTCTTCCATAGCTAGTACCTCCTTATCTGGGAAGAAAGTCCGCAAAGGCTCAAGCTCATTGTCGACAGGGCTTTCTGCCAGTAGATCGGCCATGGCTTGTTCTTTGATTGCCTTTTATGCTACGTATATGATGCCAAATTCATTTAGCAGCAGCTGCCATTTAGCCAACTTTCCCACAGGCATGGGTTGCCTGAAAATATATCTCAATGGATCCATTCGGGATATGAAGTGGGTGGTGAACACCGACAGCTAGTGTCTCAACTTCTGAGCAATCCAAGTCAGAGCGCAACAGGTCTTTTCTACGAGTGTGTATCGCGCCTCGTAGGATGTAAACTTCTTACTCAGATAGTAGATGGAATATTCCTTTTTGCCTTCTTCGTCACGGGCTCGGGCCAGCATACAAAAAGCGTTCTCTCGATGCGACAAAGACAAGAAGAGAGGACTCCCTTGCCTGGGCTGCACCAGAACGGGGGGATTGGAGAGATATCTCTTAATTTTGTCAAATGCCCCTTAGCATTTCTCCTTCCAGTTCGTGGGAGCATCTTTCCTGAGCAATTTAAGGATGTGCTCCATGATCACAATGGATTAGGCTATGAACTGCCCAATATAGTTTAATCTTCCAAAGAAGCTCACGACCTCTTTCTTGGTTTTGGGCGGCGGTAATTCCTGAATCGCTTTGAATTTTGTAGGATCCAATTCAATGCCCCTGCGGCTGACTATGAATCCCAACAATTTTCTGGCGGGCACCGCAAATGCGCATTTAGCAGGGTTCAATTTCAGATTGAATTTACGAATCATGTCGAAGAACTTATGCAAGTGTGTGATGTGCTCTGAGCTTTCCTTTGACTTTATAATGAAATCATCCACATTGACTTCAATCTCTCGATGCATCATATCATGGAATAGGGTAGTCATGGCTCTCATATATGTGGCGCCGGCGTTCTTGAGGCCGAATGGCATTACCCTATAATGATAAACTCCTCAAGGGGTGATGAAGGCTGTCTTTTCAGCGTCTTCCTTGCTCATGAGTATTTGGTTGTACCCGGCGAAACAATCTACAAACGACTGCAGCTCGTGCTGGGTGTAGTTATCTATCAAGATATGCATGTTTGGGAAGAGGAAGTTATCTTTCGAACTAGCCCGGTTGAGATCGCGGTAGTCCACACAAATTCGGATCTTTCCGTCCTTCTTGAGCACTGGCATTATGTTGGCCACCCAAGTGGGGTAGGACGTTACTTCCAAAATTCCTGACTCGATCTACTTTTCAACTTCGTCCTTTATCCTGATACTCATGTCCGGTTTGATGTTCGCGTTTTTTTTTTACTGGGGCAAAACCCTCCTTGATGGGTAATATGTGGGCCACTATCTCAGTGCTCAGCCCTGGTATATCTGCGTACGACCAAACGAAGATGTCCATATATTCCTTTAGTAAAGCTATGAGCTCTTCCCTTTGCGGGCCCCCTAAATGAGCGTTGATTCTCATCTCCTTGACATCCTTTTGTTACCGAGGTCAATCACCTCAGTTTCGTCCATATTTGGTTTCTTCTTTTCTTCCAATTCTTCCAACTCTTCCACCAGCCCTTCCGACATCATTGTCGATTCATCGTATTCTTCGTACTTCTGTTGGTCACCTTCTTCGCTCGTTTCGTGACATGTCATGAAATTTTTAGTTGTTTTATTATGATTATTACGAGGTGCCAAGAGGGGGGGGGGGGACATTCAATTGTTCAGGTGTTCCTCCAGTCTCAAGCTGCATCTGCTGGGCCTCTCCTGACTTTCTTCAGTGACCGCGTAGCATCCCTCTTCTTGAAACAGTGATTTGAGGCTTTCATTAGCTTCTTCTTCATTTAGTATCGGCATCCTTCTGGGGAATGACTGGTACAATCCCGGGATTGGGCAAGGTAGTTTTCCTATTCTGGGCTCCCTAGTGATTGCCCTCGTGAGCTCATCTTCGTTAGGGGTGTATCCTAGACCAAAATAGTAGTTTTCTTTTGGGATCAGCACGGGTTCTATTATCCCTTCGAGGTCCTTTTCTAGACCTTTTCCCGATTCTAAATTGTTTCTTAGCAGGGTAGAGGCAATCATTCAGTAGACTGCCGGCATGGGCCTACTGACCTCTTCTTCTGCATGGGTAGCTCTCACGTATTCCACTATGTGAAAGTTGGAGAGATCAGGACTCCCTTAAATCACAAGAATGGTGTTTTAAGGAGGCTTCTGAATATCCCTCTCAGCTGCCACTACAATTTTCTGTCCTTGCCACTCGAATTTTATGGCTTGGTTCAGACTCGACGGTATCGCACCGGCAGAGTGGATCCAGGGCCTTCCTAAGACCATGTTGTAATTGGAAGTGATGGCCATGACTTGGAACTCTGCTGTAAAGGAGGCAGGCCCGACCCGGATCTGTAGGTCGACCTCTCCCAAAGAGTCACTTAGAGATCTGTCGAATCCCCTGATGTTTGTCGCGTCATAGCCAAGGGCGTGTCAGGGTGGTCGCGGGGCAAATGTTGAGGCCTGACCCGTTATCCACCAGTTCTCTTCCTACGGCCTTTCCACGGCACTCCAGGGTGATATGGAGGGTTTTGTTATGGGATGTCCCTTCAACGGGCAGTTCTTCGTTAGAGAAGTAGATTTTATGCTCTCCAATGATATGGGTCACTAGCCCGGCCAAATCTTCACTACTCGTGCCTGCTGGTATGTGCAGATCATCCAATACCTTCATGAGGGTGTGCCTATGAAAAAGTGAGATAGCTAATAGTGACAACATCGAGATTTGTACTGGTGTCTTCTTCAAATGCTCGACAATGGATTAATCTTTGGGCTGCATGCGCCGCCAGAAATCTTCAGCCTCTCCTTCGGTTATCGCCCTTTTCTGAATATTCTCCTTCCTCGTGGCGTTTTGGGCCAATTCCTCAGGAGTGTAGTGTCACACCCCGACCTTACTGGGGTGTGATGGGCACCCGACCCTCCTCAGAGTCGAGCGAACCCTTAAACGTTCGCGTTACTAAAACCTGTCATTTCGAAAATTTTTAAGAAACATGAAACTTTTCAAACAATAATCATTATCTGAAAACGCATACTCTTTTAACATTTACAAACCATTCGCACTTCCCGACGCACTATCCACAAGACACTGTCTGCAAAGTCTCTAACATATGCTAAAACCATGACCCGAACACTTTGACTCGGCAACACTCCGAACTGAGGTGGAGCTCGCCAATCCCGCGGAAACAACTCCTAGCAAAGTCTTCTCTTCATCCGGGTGTACCGCGTGGCATGAAAACGCAGCCCCCGAAGAAGGAGGGTCAGTACGGGATATGTACTGAGTATGTAAAGCGATTACAAATAACAACCACTGCTCAATTTAGAAGAAAAGAAATCACAATCAAGCTCATTACCTGCAGCCCTCGCCGGAGGAAAATATAAATGTATACATGGGGTCCTAGAACAATCCTTAAGTAAATAATACAAATGAACACACATTCCTTAAGCAAAGGATGCAACCTAACCCGTGTGTCGCCTCCGACATACCAATGAAATAGTCCGCCGGACGGCCGCTTCCGGCGCAATAATAATGATGATGATAATAATAATAATAATGATGATAATAATAATAATAATAATAATAATAATAATAATAATAATAATAATAATAATAATAATAATAATAGTAATAATAGCCCCCCGGGCATTGCCGGTCCGGCATAGTAATGATCCGATAGCCCATCGGACATGCGCCTTCGCCCCGACGTAAAATGATGGCCCCTTCGGGCATGCCGGTCCGACATACGTCTATCCCGGCCCCATCGGACATGCCGGCCCCGGCATCCTAGCCCCCGGGCATGCCACTCGTGACATACGGCTATCCTGGCCCCATCGGGCATGCCACTCGTGACATACTACTAATCCTAGCCCCTTCGGGCATAATGATAATAATAATGAGATATCGCACCCCCTTCGGAGTGGTTTTGAAAAGTTTAAATAATAAAATCTCACACCCCCATCGGAGTGGTTTTGTACGCACCCCCGTCGGAGTGGTTTTAGAAAAGCCTTAGAAAATAATATATCACACCCCCTTCGGAGTGGTTTTAAAAAGCTTTAGAAAATAATATATCACACTCCCTTCGGAGTGGTTTTGAAAAGTTTTATAAAATAATCACACTCCCTTCGGAGTGGTTTTGGAAAAGTTTTATAAAATGTCACATCACTTAATGGAATCATTTAGTTTCAAGGCAATTCGATTACATTCCTGCAAGTTACGGACGTTTGAGCATTTTTCCAACAAGATATAAGGATTTTAGTTCAATCGCACTGAATGAATAGTGCCCCATTTCAGAATCGGATTTCGATGAACAGAATAACCCCCGAGGCTCAAATTCAAGCCTAGCACACCTAGGACATGCCAAAAGAAGAAAAGGGGTAGCTTCACATACCTTACGGACGACTTATGCTCGCTTTATCTCCAATCCCGTCTCGCCTAGAATCTGCAAATGGTCACATTTACCAGTTACTATTCATGAGACTTTAACTTTCAATCTTGGTTTAATACTTGTCTACCAAAATTCCGGCAGCACCTCCCCTATAAATACGACACCCCGAGAATTAAACTCGGCTCAAAACAATCAACAACAACCCAACAACAACATCAACAACACAATAAAACATACAACTAGTCTTCTTCTTAACATAATGCAATGGCTTCCCTTCCAACTTCAAATTTTCAAACCAACACCATCATACTCATATTCATTACTAATCAAAATCATTACGATGCCATTCGGAAGCATTTCATATCATTTCGCCATATACACACAAGATATACAAAATATACAAACTTTCTACCAAGGCCATAATTCATCCAACACTTCTAGTTTCCAACATAATTATTCACAACATATTTTTATCCCTCAATCTCACTTACAACAATCACCATTTACAACTTACAACTTCATTTTCCTCAATTACATAATCTATAATGAAATCACATATTTTCCGCCAACAACTTAACAACGAATTTCCTTATGCCAATTTGAACCATTTACTTTCCATTATCATCACAAGACTCCAACAACACAATTAACATACTAAATAATTTGATTCATAACCTCCCTCCATCTTAATACATACGGCCCACACACACACAAACCCCACGGCTAACATCATGCATGCAAGGCTACAATCTCTCCAAAATCATTCAACATCCACAACAATAACAACCAAACACTAGATAAAATAGTTAAAACATAATTTCTACACACACTTAAGCATACACGGCCACACCTCTATAGTCTTGTTCTTAATGAATTTCATTCATTTTCATATTCTACAACATCCACAACCATCCACAACATATAAGGAAGGATGAATTCTTACCTTGTTCCTTCATTCCTTCACTTAGCTAGAATTCACAACTTGCATGGATATGTGTTTTCTTGCTTCAACAACCACTCTACTTTGTTTAGGACCCTTCAATATGGTGTTTGAATGGAAGAGAATAATTTCCTTAATGAAAAATCTCCAAAGTTCCTTTGCTCTTGCCATGGCCGAATGGCCTAGTGGCTTCTCTCCTTCTTTCTCTTGTTATTCCTTTCTTGAAATTTCTAGAGAAACTAATGGAATAAGATGACTTGGTCAACTTTTATATAGTATAAATTAAATCCCACATGGGCTTGACCCATGTCCATGGCCGGTTGGGCCTTCTCCATTTAAAAAAAAATTCCAAGCCCACATATTTTTTTCAAGACGAGTTGTAGTTCATTAAACGATTTTCCAACTTCCAAATTTACCCTTCGCCTTCCTTTATATTTCTACGAGGCGTATTGCGAATTTCCCTTTATGCCCTTGACCTTTCTTAATAATTCCGCTTCTAAATTCTTCATGGGCCATCCACATGCTTAACAAAATAAAAATATGGCCTTACTTGTCGTCCTCCCGCGATTGTCTCGAATTATCCAATTGCTCAAAAATGCGGGATATAACATCCTTCCCCCTTTAGAACATTCGTCCTCGAATGTTCGACTAGGGGAGCTCCTTTTTGCACACATCTGTCCTCATAATCCCTTAGCACCTTGGGGGAGCTCCCCCCTTTTTATAGCTATCTTTCTATAACTTAGTCCTTCATACCATCCCATAACCCATAGGCCATCCAATGCCATTCTCTTGTCATACTCTTACATCTCTCTCTTAGACTACTCCCATTTCTTATTCGCTCCTTACGTCCGAATTTATAAAATTTTCGAAAACTTCCCGGGGGTCACCCATCCCGGAATTGCTCCCACGCCAAAGACGCTTAACTTCGAAACTTTGACGGAATTCGGTGCCTTAATGCGATATAATCGCGTACGCTTTCTCATATGGCCTTTATTACATAATCTAGAGCCGATCCACGCTTTTACAAATTTCGAGGCGCGTTCGTAACACGTCCTTTCTCTTGCAATTACCGTTTTGCCCTTTTCGATTCTTAATGTTCACCTTCACTTCCATTCTTCCGATTTACATTTCAGTAATACTTCAATGCTCTTACCTCATCCAACATGCCTCGTCCGCACCGTTGTTTACCATCGTACTTTGTAACGGTTGATGTCATAGGTCGCTTTCTTTTATCGACGTCGTCCTTCAGCTGAAATAAAAAGTTAGTACAAGGGACTTCATACCCTATGACTGGGCTCTATCGCACGATCTTAGATATGAAAGAAGATCAACAATCCCTAGATGCCCCGTAGCCTCCTGTTTATAGATGTGGCGCGCAACACACCATAAACAAGACTCTACTGGACACGACTTTGCAGACAACCCCTAGGACAGACCTGCTCTGATACCACTTTGTCACACCCCGACCTTACTGGGGTGTGATGGGCACCCGACCCTCCTCAGAGTCGAGCGAACCCTTAAACGTTCGCGTTACTAAAACCTGTCATTTCGAAAATTTTTAAGAAACATGAAACTTTTCAAACAATAATCATTATCTGAAAACGCATACTCTTTTAACATTTACAAACCATTCGCACTTCCCGACGCACTATCCACAAGACACCGTGCGCAAAGTCTCTAACATATGCTAAAACCATGACCCGAACACTTTGACTCGGCAACACTCCGAACTGAGGTGGAGCTCGCCAATCCCGCGGAAACAACTCCTAGCAAAGTCTTCTCTTCATCCGGGTGTACCTGCGTGGCATGAAAACGCAGCCCCCCGAAGAAGGAGGGTCAGTACGGGATATGTACTGAGTATGTAAAGCGATTACAAATAACAACCACTACTCAATTTAGAAGAAAAGAAATCACAATCAAGCTCATTACCTGCAGCCCCTCGCCGGAGGAAAATATAAATGTATACATGGGGTCCTAGAACAATCCTTAAGTAAATAATACAAATGAACACACATTCCTTAAGCAAAGGATGCAACCTAACCCGTGTGTCGCCTCCGACATACCAATGAAATAGTCCCTTCGGACGGCCGCTTCCGCGCAATAATAATGATGGCCCCTTCGGGCGTTAATAATAATGATAATAATAATAATAATAATAATAATAATAATAATAATAATAATAATAATAATAATAATAATAGTAATAATAGTAATAATAATAATAATAATCCCCTTCGGCATGTGCCGGTCCGGCATAATGATACGTCTATCCCGATAGCCCCATCGGACATGATGGTAGCCTTCGCGCATTGCCCCGACATAAAATGATGGCCCCTTCGGGCATGCCGGTCCGACATACGTCTATCCCGGCCCCATCGGACATGCCGGCCCCGGCATCCTAGCCCTTCGGGCATGCCACTCGTGACATACGGCTATCCCGGCCCCATCGGACATGCCACTCGTGACATACTACTAATCCTAGCCCCGTCGGGCATAATGATAATAATAATGAGATATCGCACCCCCTTCGGAGTGGTTTTGAAAAGTTTAAATAATAAAATCTCACACCCCCATCGGAGTGGTTTTGTACGCACCCCCTTCGGAGTGGTTTTAGAAAAGCCTTAGAAAATAATATATCACACCCCCTTCGGAGTGGTTTTAAGAAAGCTTTAGAAAATAATATATCACACTCCCTTCGGAGTGGTTTTGGAAAGTTTTATAAAATGTCACACTCCGGAGTGGTTTGGAGTGGTTTTGGAAGTTCCAAGGCAATTCGATTACATTCCGGCAAGTTACGGACGTTTGAGCATTTTTCCAACAAGATATAAGGATTTTAGTTCAATCGCACTGAATGAATAGTGCCCCATTTCAGAATCGGATTTCGATGAACAGAATAACCCCCGAGGCTCAAATTCAAGCCTAGCACACCTAGGACATGCCAAAAGAAGAAAAGGGGTAGCTTCACATACCTTACGGACGACTTATGCTCGCTTTATCTCCAATCCCGTCTCGCCTAGAATCTGCAAATGGTCACATTTACCGAGCTACTATTCATGAGACTTTAACTTTCAATCTTGGTTTAATACTTGTCTACCAAAATTCCGGCAGCACCTCCCCTATAAATACGACACCCCGAGAATTAAACTCGGCTCAAAACAATCAACAACAACCCAACAACAACATCAACAACACAATAAAACATACAACTAGTCTTCTTCTTAACATAATGCAATGGCTTCCCTTCCAACTTCAAATTTTCAAACCAACACCATCATACTCATATTCATTACTAATCAAAATCATTACGATGCCATTCGGAAGCATTTCATATCATTTCTGCCATATACACACAAGATATACAAAATATACAAACTTTCTACCAAGGCCATAATTCATCCAACACTTCTAGTTTCCAACATAATTATTCACAACATATTTTTATCCCTCAATCTCACTTACAACAATCACCATTTACAACTTACAACTTCATTTTCCTCAATTACATAATCTATAATGAAATCACATATTTTCCGCCAACAACTTAACAACGAATTTCCTTATGCCAATTTGAACCATTTACTTTCCATTATCATCACAAGACTCCAACAACACAATTAACATACTAAATAATTTGATTCATAACCTCCCTCCATCTTAATACATACGGCCCACACACACACAAACCCCACGGCTAACATCATGCATGCAAGGCTACAATCTCTCCAAAATCATTCAACATCCACAACAATAACAACCAAACACTAGATAAAATAGTTAAAACATAATTTCTACACACACTTAAGCATACACGGCCACACCTCTATAGTCTTGTTCTTAATGAATTTCATTCATTTTCATATTCTACAACATCCACAACCATCCACAACATATAAGGAAGGATGAATTCTTACCTTGTTCCTTCATTCCTTCACTTAGCTAGAATTCACAACTTGCATGGATATGTGTTTTCTTGCTTCAACAACCACTCTACTTTGTTTAGGACCCTTCAATATGGTGTTTGAATGGAAGAGAATAATTTCCTTAATGAAAAATCTCCAAAGTTCCTTTGCTCTTGCCATGGCCGAATGGCCTAGTGGCTTCTCTCCTTCTTTCTCTTGTTATTCCTTTCTTGAAATTTCTAGAGAAACTAATGGAATAAGATGACTTGGTCAACTTTTATATAGTATAAATTAAATCCCACATGGGCTTGACCCATGTCCATGGCCGGTTGGGCCTTCTCCATTTAAAAAAAAAAATTCCAAGCCCACATATTTTTTTCAAGACGAGTTGTAGTTCATTAAACGATTTTCCAACTTCCAAATTTACCCTTCGCCTTCCTTTATATTTCTACGAGGCGTATTGCGAATTTCCCTTTATGCCCTTGACCTTTCTTAATAATTCCGCTTCTAAATTCTTCATGGGCCATCCACATGCTTAACAAAATAAAAATATGGCCTTACTTGTCGTCCTCCCGCGATTGTCTCGAATTATCCAATTGCTCAAAAATGCGGGATATAACATGTAGCATCTCCCTGAACGGGTCATGCCTTGGGCCATCGCAGTGCACGTATAGTGATTGTCTTTTTAGGGGCCGGCACAATCAGTTGTGCTACCTGGGCCACCACAGGTGCTGGGATCAAAGTTCTGAACATGGCCTTGGGAACTCTCGGACCGGGCATCAAGACTTTGAATTTGGGACGTTCTTGGTGTGTGAGGGAAGCCACTGTCTATTTCAGAGGCTGGACGATTCCGGGAGACAGCGTTCCACAAGCTTCCCAGACTTTATCCCTTTCTATCATGTGGACCCCGCCGTTTTCATGATTTGGCTATGGGTTCTTGTTCACGTAAGGGGAAGCATGTTACACCTCCCATTTTATTTCAAGGAGATTTCGGCTTATTGGTGGTGTATACCTTCGGTACGATAGTCCGCACCAGAGTTTTAGTCATGAGATATTTTGCTTGGTATGTGTACAGGTGTATAAGTATGTATTCTTGACATTTCGAGGGAATTGGAAGTGAAACGAATTGAATCGGAACAAAACGAAGCAGTTCAGGAAACTGCTAAAACCAGTCAATGTCGACGGCCCAAGGGATGGACCGTCGACACGTCGACGAGCCGTCGCTTGGCACCGTCGATGGGGTTCCACAATTAGACATCTCAGGCGGAGGATTGACGGCGCGTGTAGATGGACCGTCGATACGTAGACGAGCCGTCGACCCGCGGATCTGGAAGCTTCCAGCCCTGATTATTAATATAAGCTCCCACGTTTTATTTCATTATTTCTCCCAAGAACAGACCCTATATCTCTCTAGAACCCTCTAAAACTCTCTCTCTATTTCTACAACAATCTATACCAAGAAATCAAGAGCAAAAGCGAAGATTTAAGAGATTCATATACTATGAAGCCTATTAGGGTTTGTGGAGAGTAAGAATTTCTTTGGCATGCAAATGAAGGATTCCATTCTAATGGAGTAGAGTGACTCAAGGCTTGTTCCCAAGTGTTTAAGTTGAGTTTTATGTTTATTTCTTATCATTGAGGGTATTGAGGGGTTGAAAGACTTGGATTATGGAAGAACATAGAATATGGAGCTTAAATGTAGAATCAATGGTATTCTCGAATGATAGTTGACCTAAATCATGACTCTTGATGTATTATGAATAGAATCTTGTTACAAATGACATTGAGAACATGGGATAAACATTATATGTGAGTAAATGTAATAGTATATTATGACCATGATTATGGATGACTTGGAATGAAATTGGAAAACGTGGATAATGTAAAGGAACTGAGATTATTGCTTAGGATATTGTGAATGTTATTATAGACGTTTGGGAGTTGATATATGATATGGAGAAAGTTGAATAAACAAAGAAAATGCTGCCCAATTTTCTCTAGCCTTAGTTACGCATGTTCATGTGATCGATTAGCTAATGTTATTATGAACTCTCTTGAAGGTAGAGGCGTGAGCATTGGAAGAGAACGTTCAAGTGGTAGAGTAGCCAATCCAAAAGGTATGTAAGGCTAGTCCCTTCCTTCTAAGGCATTATTCTCATGAAATGAATTCCCTTTTCTTTCCATGAATTTCTTACGTTCCAGAAAATATGACTCAACGTTATATAGAGCTCCTTCTGAGACAAAGAATAAGAGATGCATTTTGAATTCGATAATGGTAATAAGGAGCCTAAGTCTAGAGATTCTAAAGCCTATGATATGACGTTAATTATTATTGCTAGACCTACCTTATGATACTAGTTCTTTCAAGGTGAGGTACGATGATTATGATTTTCCCATAATAGAATCGGGGGTTCTCGACCTTACGTCACCCTGATATGGTTATAGATTATCTTGGGACTCTAATGTATGTTTTATGATGATTTATGAGATGTATGTCATGATACGATTCCACCGTACCTAGATGGCCGGGCATGTCACCGCTAAGGCGGGCTGCTTATGATTACACCGTGCCTAGATGGCCGGGCATGTCACCGCTAAGGCGGGCTGCTTATGATTACACCAAGCCTAGAGGGCCGGGCATGACACCACTAGTAGGCGGCGTATGATGATTACCTGGATGCGGGTTAACGACGAAGGTGTATGTGATATGATAAACGTGATATGATGATATATGTGATTTCATGATATATGTGATATGATTCAAATGCTCACACTCTTAAAAGTCAAGCAGGTTATATCTATTTTTCACCTTATGTCTTATGATTTCTCTATTATGTTCATTTCATTCATGCCTTACATACTCAGTATAATGTTCGTACTGACGTCCTTTTTCTTTAGACGCTGTGTTCATGCCCACAGGTAGACAGGGAGGTGATCCAGACTCGTAGGAGCTATTAGCGGACGCGAGAGCACTCCAATGTTCCGAAGGTGCCATTGATTTATTCTTTTGTGTATATATGTTTTGGGCACGACGGGGTCCTGTCCCGTCCATATGTCTAGTACTCTAGTAGAGGCTCATAGATACGTATGTATGGGTAGCATGGTTTCACTATTTCCCATTTGTATATGTATATTCTTTTGATAGCCCAAGGGGCTTATGTATATAAAAGTAGTTATGTTTCAAAGTGAAAATGGTTTCCCTATGATTAGAAGCATGAGATTAATGAATGAGCGCAGGATGAGTATGATGAATAGTAGTACGAGCGATGCTCGGTGGTTAGCCTCAGGTACCCGTCATGGCCCCTAGTCGGGTTGTGACAAAAGTGGTATCAGAGCAGTTCAGTCCTAGGAAGTGTCTACGAGCCGTGTCTAGTAGAGTCTTGTTTATGGTGTGTTGCGCGCCACACTAATAAATAGAAGGCTACAGGGCATTTAGGAAAAATGACCATTCTTCTTCTTATGAGATCATGCGATAGAGGTGTGTTATAAGATTTTCCCTCCCTAATAGTGTGTTATGATTTCAGAGATGCCGCCAAAGAGAAAAGCTACAGCCACCCAGAAGGGCAAGACTACGATAGAAAGACGGGTAGAAAGAGAGCCGCCAAGGAATGTAGAGGAGGGCGAATCACATAATGAGACTCCATCTAATGCCTCTTCTACTCCGCCTATTATAGAAGAACAAGAGGGGGCTTCAGCTCCAGCTCCTATGCCTCCAGTCCCTCCCCTGGTTACTTCGGGTTAACAAATGACCGAGGCTATCCATCTATTGACGCAGTTAGTTGCCACCCAGGCACAGCGGCAGGGTACAGGTTCAGGTGACAGGGCAGTTAGTACTAGAGCTCATGATTTCATGAGTTTGAATCCTCCGAAATTTTTCGGGTCAAAGCCGGACGAAGACCCGCAAGGTTTTATTGATGAAATGTTGATAACATTGAAGATTATTCATGCCTCCAAAACTGAATCTGTGGAGTTGGTATCTCATAGACTCCGGGATGTGGCGGTCTTATGGTATAATAATTGGGTTTCATCAAGAAAAGAGAATGCACCACCTCCGGTTTAGCAAGAATTTGTAGATGCCTTAATCCACCACTATTTGCCACCCGAGGTCCGCCGAGCTAGAGCGGACAGGTTCTTAAATCTAAAACAAGGAAATATGAGTGCCTGAGAGTATAGCCTTCAGTTTAATTCATTGGCCAGATATGCTCCGACTATGGTAGCCGACATGGGAGATAGAGTGCACCGATTTGTGAGCGGCTTAGGGCCACATTTATTTAAAGATTGTTTAACGGCTTCATTGCAAGATGGGATGGATATTTTCTGTATTCAGGCCCATGCGCAGAACTTAGAAGAGCAGTGGCATTCGCAAAAGGGTGAGCGTGATATTGATAGAGGGCAAGGTAAGAGGGCCAGATCCATGGGTGCCTGTAGCGATTATAGTGGGGGATCGAGGCAGTCATATCCTAGACACTCAGGCCAGTCTGCGACTAGTGCACCTCCACGATTTGCAGGTAGGATATTTGACCGCTGTCACGACCCAACCGGAGGGCCGCGACGGGCACCCGGTACTAAACTACCCGGGAACCTCTTAACATACTTTCACATCTCATCTAGGTGAGCCACATAACTAAATCATGCTTTCATTAATCATTCATATTAGTCCCATTGTGTGACAATTTGATTATATCATCATTAACAACTATGCCCATATAAATGTACATAAGCCGACGAGGCTATTAAGATAATATCCCAAAATGTAGGCCGACAAGGCCAAACATATCTAATCCATATATACACATGTCTATGAGCCTCTAAGGAGAATACGTCATATCATAACATATGGGTGGGACAGGACCCCGCCGTGCCCATAAATACGTACACAAAAGAATCTATACCGAAAGCTGCAACTCCGAATGAAGTGGAGCTCTGCTATGTAGTCCTTGAGAAATATAGCTATGGATCGAGTCTATCTCCCTGGCCACCTGCGGGCATGACGCAGCGTCCACAAACAAAAGGACGTCAGTACGAAGAATGTACTGAGTATGTAAAGCATGATCAATATCAATATGAAAGCATAATAGGCAACATATGAAATAACATAGAATGGGAGATAATAGTATCATAGTCATAGCACTTACTTGCCTTCCATAGGGACATTCCATTTCTATTGCGTATCCGTGTACATACATCCATATCCGTACTCATTTACCTTTCGTATTCATTTACATCTCATATACATTGCATATACGTATCCTTTACATACATTTACATATACTTAGCATATTCGTACTCATATTGATGTCGTATACATAGCATTTATATAGCATACCCGACCCCGAAGGTTCGATGTTTCACATACCTGGCCCTACCAAGGCTCAGTATCATACATACCTGGCCCTACCAAGGCTCAGTGTTATCCGTACCCAACTGCAGTGGTGCGTACGCATTACATATATATTTATTCATATCTACTATATTCTACCCGGCCATATAAGCTCGGGGTTCATAATAGCCACACATGGCACATATACATATAAGCTCATAAGCATCTTTAGCCTTTTTACTATCGTCATTCATTACATTCTATCCTTATAGGATTACTCGTCGTATAAGGAACTTAGTACAATCGTATCATATCGAGAATCATAAGCTTAGTAGCTTTTAGAGATAGGATCCTTGGAGCATATCGTAGGCTCATAGAAGGGTAGATATTTGGCCAAAGAACCATGCCTTATGAAAGAAGGGTTAGCCTTACATACCTTTCCGTTCAACTATTCTATCACTTGCACGTGCTTCTTCAATGCTCACGTTTCTACCTTCATTAGAGTGCATACTAACATTAGAGAATTGGTAGCTTAGCATTCATGACTAAAGCTAGAGAAAATTGGACAGTGTCTCCTTTATTTATACAACTTCCCTCATATCACATATCAACTCCCAAACATCATTAATATCATTCACAACATCATAATGATAGCCTTTAATCACTTACATTATCCTTACTTCTCAATTCATTCCCAATTATCCATATTCATGGTCATATCACGTGATTACGTTCATTCATATACAATGTATATTCCATGTTCTCAACAACATTTATAACATGATTATAATCATAATGTATCAAGAATCGTAACTCAATCCAAACATTTACTCAAAAGTGACACTACTTCCACATTCATGACCCATTTCCTATTTCCTTATGTGATCCAAGTGTTTCAACTTTCAAATACCTTAAACAACATGGAAATGTCATAAATCTTACCTTATATGGTGTTGGATTGAACCTTGGGTGCAAACACTTCACTTGAGAAAACCCCTAGTTTCACCTTCACTTGGATTTCTTGGTTTGGATGAACTTTAATGGGTTTCTTACACTTGATTCACTTAACTTGATGTAGTTGATCACTAATATTTCATGAATTCTTATGGCAGAAATGTAGAGAGATGTTTTAGAGAGAAGGGGAGTGAAAAGGAAATGAAATGAAACTTGGATCCTTATTTAATAACTCAATTCTGACCCGACCAACTTCTACGGACCAACATACGGTCCGTATAATTTATACTGACCGTATGTCTGGCCGTAGATTTGGTCTAGAGAGGGGTCTCAATCTGGGATGGAAGTACGACTGAACATACGGTCCGTATGTTTTATACGGCCAGTATGTTTGGCCGTATAATGCCCAGTGATTCCGATCTTGTTCTCGTCGACTCGTTTGATCTCCAATCCTTATGGAACCTTCTTGAAACTTGTTTATCGTCTCATTAACATTCTAAGGGACTTTATAACTCTTCTCCAAAGCCTCATTAAATCGTCGTTAATTCATTACTCGTAAATCCCTTCCGATACTTATCGTATGCCTTGCCTTCTCTTGGCAACTTTCTCATCTAACGTTGAATGTCTTAAAAATATTACTTAGGGTCATCAAATGTCATTCTTTACTTATTACGACCCCGTATACTTTGTGTCCTTCGTTAGTCTATTTGCTACGCATCAACGGAAATTTTTCGAGGTGTAACATTCTTCCCCCTTTAAGAACATTCGTCCTCGAATGTTAAGCACTCGGGAATTCTACAAAAATTTCGCCAGAGTTTCCCCTATAATATGGCACTACCATCCTGCCACAACAACCCATAATATCAATGCCTCACAGGGCCACAACATAATAGCAATAGAATTTGGCCACACACGACCCAAATTCATAAAAGGAAAACATACGTACCTTATGATCTTGATGTCTCATCTTGGCCCTCTTCCGGGGGCTGAAATAAGTGCGGGTGTTTGGATCTCATGATTTCTTCCGCTTCCCATGTCATTTCTTCTCGATTATTGTTTCTCCACAAAATCTTAACTGAGGCCACTTCTTTGTTTCTAAGCCTCTATACTTGCCTATCTAATATGGCAATGGGTACTTCTTCATAAGTCAACTTTTAATACGTCACTTGAACATCATTTACAGGGGACTTAGAAACGGGATGATCCTAGTAGGATCTCCAACACATTTACGAAGCATCAAGACATGGAAAACTCTGAACGAATGGATGAACCGCGGTGGTACTCCAAATCAGGAGGTAGATCTAATTCGTAAGCCACTTTGCCTACCTTGTGCACAATTTCATAAGGCCTAATGTGTCACACCCTTAATCCGACAGGGTGTGATGGGCACCCGACCCTTACCTAGGGCCGAGCGAACCCGCAGACTTTCGTAATACACATAATCATACTGGGCCCGTAAAACGCGTCAAAATGCAAAAGGGAAATTTTCAAAGAACATCATACTTTTTGTCTTTTTCAAATCAAATAAAATGGCGTAGTCGTAACGAAGGAGTTGTTGGAAAGAGAAAACGTAACATAATGCGTATGGTTCAATCGATATATCGTAGCTTACATAGCCGATTACAAAACAAATACGCAAAGCATAATGCATAATAATACATCGGCTTACGTTGAAGTTAAAAACCGCTCTCAAAAGAATAATGACATATCACACACACGACATCGTTCGCAAAGCCTCTAACTTAACTCCGTATACCATACAAAAGTACTTCACGACTCGGCGGCAAGATTGAAATCTCCGGAGGAAATGGAGCTCGCCAATCCGAACCGGAACATCTTATGCGCTCAACATCATCTCCTCATCTACATTTAAGGGTACCGCGCGGCATGAAACGCAACCCCCGAAGAAAAGGGGTCGATGGCTCGAATATGTACCGAGTATGCAAAGCCGAAAATACGGTAAAGCGAAATCATAACCGAAGTAAGTAGTACCGAAAAATAGTGCAATACACCAACCCACAAGACTTACTTTTAAAACTTAATTATATGTGCATATCCATATCATATCCGAATCATCAGGGGACTTAGAAACATGAGTAAACAATCATCATACCATCATGTTATCATATATCATATCAGACTTCGTGTCACATCGTATTTCGGAATACATATCATACCTCAGAATACACCTCATACTTCAGAATACACATCAGACTTGAATACACACATATAACATATAACGTGTCCCGACCCTCCAGTGAGGGACTCGGTGAACAGAATCATTATATTATCACATATCACATACCACATATACACACACACCGCGGTCATATGTATCCGGTCAATATCACACATACAAAGTGGTATCGCGTCAGTATCCATTGGTCAATATCACACACATACCGCGGTCAAGTATCCGGCGTCAATATCACACATACCGCGGTCAAGTATCCAGCGGTCAATATCACACATACACATACACATACACATATACATACCGCGATCAGGAACCCAGCGGTAATATCACATATACGCATACCGCGGCCAGGAACCCAGCGGTAATATCACATATACACGTACCGCGGCCAGGAACCCGGGTACCGAGGTAATATCACATATACACATACCGCGGCCAGGAACCCAGCGGCAAATGTAACAACAGAACGCATGAACAGAACCGTGAGTAACCAAATACAGTTTAAAACATTTTCAAAGACTTAATAGGTTAATCAAAACGAACCATCATTTATGTTACACCTCGCATTTTGTACATTTGAATATCCCGAGTTAATGGCGAGAAGTTAAGGACAAGACTATGTTCTAAAAGTATTTTAATGCATTAGTAGGTTATGAGCATTATTTATGGACGTTGGTAGTATGGAAATAATGAGAAAGGTTAAGGGTAAAAAGGAAAATTCGGAAAAGGGTTCATGGAAATACTATGGAATGCTAAGGGTAAAATGGGAATTTCACAAGAAGTCTTGAAAATCTTGGAAGGGGCCATGTTGGCCGTGTGTCACATAATTATATGTCCACATTTTAGTTGATGGGGACTAATTATATATATGTGTGGGCAAAAGCTTACATAAGAAGACAATTGGTCTTCTTAGTTTATTTTGAGAAAATTCAAGAAAAAAGATGAAATTTCTAGAGAAAGAGAGGGGGCATGTGCCCCTCATGTGCTTATGGAGGCTATATATATATATAGTTGGTCATCTTTTAGTTAGAAGAGTGGAGAGAAAGAAAGAAAGAAAGAAACAAAGAAAAAAAAGAGAGAGGGAGTCACGGCCATGGCTGGCTGAATTCAGCCATGGCAAATGATCATGGGAAAATTAGTTTCTTCTTGTTTTCCTACTAATTAGAAGGTCCTTTACGACGTGGAGGAGTTGTTGGAAGAAGAAAACTATCCGTTCTTGCAAAAAAAAAGTTCCTAGCCGAGTAGAAGTTGTATGGAAAAGGTATGGTTCAATCTTATTCTTCATATGTTAAAGATGATTTGTGTATGTTGTGAAGTATGGAAGTGAATGAAAGTCATGGAAATAGAAATATCAAAGTGTAGCCGTGTGGGTGTGCTTGGCCGTGTGCATGTAGAGGTATTAGGATGATGAATTAGTTGCATTCAATATGTTTGTGTGTTGTTGTAATGTGTAGAAAATGAATGAAACTTATGAGAATGTATATGTTGATGTTGGGCCGTGTAGGGGCTGCTTGGTATGTGAGAAATGGATTGACGTTATTTAGTATTTTGGTTGTCGTCGTTATGAATTTGACGATGTAAAATGAAAGTTAATGATCCAAGTTGAAGTTAAAAACCGTGTGGGCTGATTTGAAAGTCAATATGACCTTGTTATAGCTTCTTGAAATTGTGAGAATCATGTCGCCAATGTATGGAATTGTTGATACAATTTATGAAATTGGAAGGTGTTGGATGAAGTAGTATGTAGATTAACTTGTTGGAACATGATGTAAATTGAATCGAAGACTGAATTGAATATTGAGGTGTTGCTAGAATGATTGTTGGCATTGTTGTGAATGGTTTGGCGGGTTGAATTCCCGGGATGGTTGTTGATTGAAATTGACCAAGTTGAACTTGGTGGGATGGAGTATTTACAGGGGAAATGCTGCCGAAATTTCGGCAGCCAAGTGTTATTTTAAGAATCAACCTTTAAAGGCTTCTAATCAATGTTTGGTAAACATGACCAAATTGTAGATTTTGGTGGATTTGCAACCTGGATTTGGAGCGGCGTACAAGGCGGAACAGGTATGTAAGACTTCACTTTCCTTCTTTGGCATGTCGTAGACGTAGTAGGCTTGAACACGGGCCTCGGGGATAATTCCTTTCCTAGAAAATCAAGATTGAAATCAGCTACTATTCATTCAGTAGAATTGAACTAGAAATTGTGTGAAATGCTGAAAAAGCGTCCTAAACATCTAGAACTTGCATGAACACCACCCGACTATCCTAGAACCCTCATAAGTAATGTCACGAAACGTATTATGCGCAAATTGTGTATGCCGCCTCATTTGATCCGAGGTGGGCCCACTATTCCCAAATTCCTTCTTATTGTTCCATTAGGCTTATTTCCGTACTATAGTCAATGGAAGTCCTTGGTTATTATCCCGACTGCCAAACAATAGATGTTTTAACTAAACTCTTGACCCCAACTGTTACACCTCGCATTTTTGCACATTTGGATAGTCCGAGATAATAGTGAGAAGTTAAGGATGAGGCTATGTTCCAAGATTATTTTAACGCATAAGTAGGTTATGAGTATTATTTATGGACATTAGTGTATGGAAATAATGAGAAAGGCTAAGGGTAAAATGGTAATTTCACAAAGTTCAAGAAAATTCAAGAAAAGGCCATGTGGCCGTGTAATATGTATGGTGTGTGCCACATTTTAATTAATAAGGGTAATTGTGCATGTGCATGGGTGAAGCTTGTAAGAGAAGACAATTGGTCTTAATTAATTTTCAAGAAAAGAGAAGAAAAGTCTAGAAAAAAGAAGAAAATTCTAGAGGAAGGAGAAAAAGGAATATGAGTCCATACTTGAGGGACCAAGATATAACTATGGAAAGATGATGGGAGAATTATATATATATAGTTGGTCATCTTTTAATTAGAGGAGTGGAGAGAAAGAAAGAAAGAAAGAAACAACAAAAAAAAAAAAAGAAGAAGAAAGAGAGAGAGACCAATTCGGCCCGGCATGGCTGAATTGGTTCTTGGAAAATTGATCATGGGGAATCATTTTCTTCTTGTTTTCCTACTAAATGGAAGGTCCTCTATCATATGGAGTGGTTGTTGGAAGAAGAAAACCATTTGTTTTGCAAAATCCAACTCTAGCCGTGGGGGAGAAGTGAAGGAAAGGTAAGGTTCAAACTTGTTTTTCATATGTTATACATGGTTTGTGGATGCGGTGGAGTATGGAAATGAATGAAACCTATGAAGTTATGCATGTGTTGTGTGTGGCCGTGTGTGTGATGCTATATGGAAGTAAGGAATTAATTTATTTAGCATGTATGGATTGTGTCTTATGCATGTTTGGACGTGTTGCAATATGTTGTAATGGATGAAATTCATGAAGTTGTGTGTATGTGTGTGGTGGCCGAATGAGGGGCTGCCTTGGTATGGAAGGGATGAATTAGATTTACTTAATATTTTGGTTGTTGCTTGTTGTGGATTTTATGTTGAAAATAAAAGTTTAATGATCCAAGTGGAAGTTGTAGTCGCTTGCGGATCGATTTGGAACGTTATGTGATTGTGGTGTGATTCCTTGTGTTGATGGAAATGAAAATGCTAACGTATGGAATCGTCAATATAGTTTATGAAATTGAAAGAAAGAAATGTATCGTTGATGTCCTAATGTAATTGAAGGATTTCGGGTAAGTTAGTCTATGGTTTGGGTTGTTTTGAATATTATAAGGATTGCTTGAAACGTTCTTAAATCATGTTTAAGTGGTCTCGGATTAATACTCGAATATGCGAGCATTGATGTTAGTTTGAAGGTATATAATTGGAAGGTTGTCGAAATATGTGGAGATGACTTGTTAATGTTAGAACATGTTTGGACATGCTATTGTTGGTTTTGTTGTTGATATTGTGGCCGAGTTGAAGTCTCGGATTGTTGTTAATGGATGAATTGGGCCGAGCCATATTCTCGGGATGGCGCATTTACGGAAATCTTTGAAAATTTGGTAGACAAGTGTTACTTCGAGAACTTGCTTTTAGATGCTCAAGTTAACATTTGGTAAACATGACCAAATTGTAGATTTTGGCGGATTTGCAACTTGGATTTGGAGTAGCGAAGGAGCGGAAAAGAGGTATGTAAGACTTCACTTTCCTTCTTTGGCATGTCTTAGACGTAGTAGGCTTGAATACGGGCCTCGGGACAATTCCTTTCCTAGGAATCCGAGATTGAAATTAGTTACTATTCATTCGAAGATTGAAGTAAATGTTCATGAATGGTTGAAAGAAAGGTCCAAACACTTAGAACTTGCATGATTAGGACCCGATTACCCTAAAACCTCTATAAGTATTGTCATGAAACGTATTATACGTAAATTGTGTACGCCACCTCATTTGACCCGAGGTGGGCCCATTATTCCCGAACTCCCTCCTATTGTTCCACTAGGCTTATTTCCGTACTATAGTCAGTGAAAGTTCTTGGTTATCATTCCGACCATAACACGATAGTTGTTTTAACTAAACCCTTGACCCCAAGGCATGATGTCCCTTACTAAAAGTTTACAAATGTTTTTAAAAAACAAAATCCCTTTTTCTTCAAAGACCAAGTTTTACAATCTTGAAAGTCCTAATGATTAAAACAACGACTATGGTTCTATGATGATAAAGATAATGCTAGATACGAGAAGAAGTATATGAAACAATGCCTTATGATCTATTCCGTGTTTTTCGTTTATAATGTCTATGTTTTCTTTTAATGTTAATTTTCCGATGATAGTCTCGCCTTATGATTGTTGTTCCTTCGAGGTGAGGCGCCACGAAGACGATGGTGGGGCCAACTCAATGGTGGGGCAAACCCAATGGTGGGGCAAACCCAGTGGTGGGGCAAACCCAATGATGAGATGAAATTCCACATTGGTTTAGGCAAATCCCGCACTGGTTTAGGCAAATCCCGCATTGGTTTAGGCAAATCCCGCATTGGTTCGAGCAAATCCCATATCGGTTAATGTTGTCCGGACGCGGGCTAATGATATTATGTGACGCGAGCGAGTTATGGATGTAAGTGTTAAGGTAAAAGTGAGCGTGCATAATTCCGCCTCGAGAGGCAAAGCGAATACGGTCGGATCCTTTTCCTCTTAATTCCCATGTTTTCTTATTATATGCTGTCCATGTCCCGTCTATTTTATTATGTTATCTTTTATGCCTTACATACTCAGTACATTGCTCGTACTGACGCCCCTTCTTGTGGGCGCTGCGTTCATGCCGCGCAGGTACACCCAGACGGATAGCAGCTAGGATGAAAGATGTTTCAGCGAAGTTGGCAAGCTCCATTTGCTCTGGAGTGTCGCCGAGTCAGCATACTACGCTATGATGTCCGAGTCGAAGTTAGAGACTTTGCAGACATAGTCGTGGGTTCGGGAGTCAGTCTGTACTATGATACAAGTTTTGTACAGTTACATATTTTATTTGATTTAAAAGCAACAAAGGAATTTTTCAGCAATCTTATTATGTATACTTGACGTAGAGATTTACTAGAAAGAAAATTTTAGTACGTAGTAAGAGTCAGTGGGTTCGCTCGGCTCCGACTACGGGGTCGGGTGCCCATCACACCCTAGCGAAATCGGGGTGTGACACCAACGTATGATTTTCCTTCCTAAAAGTTTACAAGTGTTTTTCAAAATAATCATTTTTCTCCAAAAACCAAGTTTTACAATATTGAAGGTCTTAAGGACGAAAACGACGACTATGGCTCTATGATGATATGATGATAATGATGATGCCAGATATGAGAAGAAGTCTATAATGAGAATGCCAAGGATATGTTCTTATTACGAATATGACGATATGAAACGTTAAGCTATTTTTGAATAATGACTATTTTCAAAGGTTTTAAAGTAAACGAAATGATGCCTTATGATCCCGTCTCCTATGATTTCTCATGAAGTTACTCTCCATTGATAGTCTCGCCTTATTATTAGTTCTTTCAAGGTGAGATAAAGTGCCCGTGGTTATTCCATAATAAAATCGGAGGTTTTACCGACCTTACGTCACTCCGATAGCGTTATAGCTTTTCTTTGGGCTCCCTTGCATGCTATGGTATATGTATATGTATATATATGTATATGGGGAAGATGGGAGCATGGCAGAGCGCTATAGACGCTGGGTTGCACACGGTACATGTAGCCGTATCTATCATGATATCATCCCGGACGCGGGATGCCCGGACGCGGGACATATACATCTACATTGTGGTTAAATGGATCGGCTGCCGACGCCTCGGCAATACAGCATGTTACATGATATATTTTCTATATACATGAAAAAGAAATGTTTATCAAAGACAGCTTAGCATGCATGGCATCCGCCCTAAGTGGCACACACATGTACAGGTTACTCCTTTATCCTATGATACGGTCTATGTTTCCATACAGCTATTACTCATGCTACCTGCACGAGCTTTTTTACACGTGATATGTTCCATATGTACCTCACGACTTCCCATGATATGTCTCATATGTATAGAACACTCTCTTTACATGATATGCTACACATCTGACTCTTACTATGTTGTTACTGTTCATGCCTTACATACTCAGTACATTGCTCGTACTGACCCCTCTTCTTCGGGGGCTGCGTTTCATGCCGCGCAGGTAAACTCAGATGAGCTGAAGCTAGCATAGAAGATGTCCAGCGGAATTGGTAGGCTCCACTTGTCCAGGAGTGCTGCCGAGTCAGAGTATATGTGCCATGACGATATGTTCAGAGTTAGAGACTTTGCAGACAGAGTCATGAGTTTAGTATGTCAGTCCCGATAGCGGCTTCACCAGCCAACGGGTCTTGTTGTATTATGTTTCAAAAAAAAAAAAAAAATCTGGAGTGTTAACTACGACTTCTATTACTTGTCGACGTACAAATTTTTGAAGAGTTTTGATATGTAATAAGAGTTAGCGGGTTCGCTCGGCTCCAAACGTGGGGTCGAGTGCCCATCACACCCTAGTAAAGTCGGGGTGTGACAAAGTGGTATCAGAGCAGGTCGGTCCAAGGGTTGTCTGCAAAGTCGTGTCGGTAGAGTCCTCGTTTATGGGTGTGAAGCCGGCCACATTTATAAACGAGGCTACGGGCATTTAGGAATGGTTGACCTTCTTTCGTCATTAGATCGTGCGATAGAGCCAAGTCATAGGAAGTAAGATTCATTATATTAATCGTTGATTCCCGTAGGCGCCCGCATCGGCGAAAAGGCGAATGATGATATGGAAAGCCGAAAAGGTAAGATTGGACCGATATACTTGTTCGTTACGTGGGCCGGGCGCCAGACAGGAAATAGCCATACATGCAGGCGGAAGGTGAACATTAGGAACTAAAAAGGGCAAAACGGTCATTGTAGAAGAAAGGACGTGTTACGAAAATGTCTCGGAAGTTGTAAAGTTTCGATTGGCTTCAGATCGAGTAGTAAAGGCCATGTGAAAAAGCGGACGCGAAAATATCGACAAGAAGGCACCGAATTCCGGTGAAGTTTTGGGTTAAGCGTGCCCGGGGGAGCAATTCTAGGGATGGGTGACCCCTTGGGAAGTTTATAAGAAATTCTACATATTTGAACATCGAGACAACGGGGAGGTCGGAGCAACCTAAGGGAAACTAGAGTGTATGGAATAATTGGAGATCATAAGAAGACGCGTAGGACGAGGCAGACTTGCTCGGCGAAAAGACAGGAAGTGCATCATAGCCCTAGAAATAGGATAGGCTTGAACGGTGTTTGGAAGTATTTTGTGGGCTAGTTAATAGTAATTATACATATGTATATATGAAGGTGTAGGATATCCCAACGTGATTGTATCGGTGGACATGTGAATCTCAGCGGCCAAAGTTACGATACGAAAGGCATTAATCGAGCAAGGGTACCGAGGTTCGAGTGGCAGCAAGAGTAAATGGTACAAGTGTTGCAAAGTAAGCCGTTATTATTCTACTATAGATTGAGATTGGGAATGAGGATATGAGGCGAAGTATAAATGGATAATGGTATAGGTACACCCCAAAAGGGGGGAAGCAGGTGAGGGGAATGTAAGGAGGAGATATGGACAGTTGATGCGGTAGTGTATTTGATATGAACGCTTAAGCTGCTAAGGAGACCCTTTACTGAAGTGAATTAGTAAGGTCGGGGGAAACCGACAATGAGTGGATAGAAGTCCGGATAATGGTTAAGGTAATATGAGAAGTTCGCACAAACTTTGAGTAGTGCGACGCCAGAAAATGGACGTATATAAAGAGAAAGAGTATGACAAAGAGAACGGTATTGGATGGCTTAAGAGCTAATACGAAGGACGGAAAATAACTTTGAAAAGGGAGCTCCCCCGAGGTACTTATGAGATTCCGGACGACTAATTGAACATTCGAGGACGAATGTTCTAAAGGGGGGAAGGATGTTACACCTCGCATTTTGTACATTTGAATATCCCGAGTTAATGGCGAGAAGTTAAGGACAAGACTATGTTCTAAAAGTATTTTAATGCATTAGTAGGTTATGAGCATTATTTATGGACGTTGGTAGTATGGAAATAATGAGAAAGGTTAAGGGTAAAAAGGAAAATTCGGAAAAGGGTTCATGGAAATACTATGGAAGGCTAAGGGTAAAATGGAAATTTCACAAGAAGTCTTGAAAATCTTGGAAGGGGCCATGTTGGCCGTGTGGCACATAATTATATGTCCACATTTTATTTGATGGGGACTAATTATATATATGTGTGGGCAAAAGCTTACATAAGAAGACAATTGGTCTTCTTAGTTTATTTTGAGAAAATTCAAGAAAAAAGATGAAATTTCTAGAGAAAGAGAGGGGGAATGTGCCCCTCATGTGCTTATGGAGGCTATATATATATATATAGTTGGTCATCTTTTAGTTAGAAGAGTGGAGAGAAAGAAAGAAAGAAAGAAACAAAGAAAAAAAGAGAGAGGGAGTCACGGCCATGGCTGGCTGAATTCAGCCATGGCAAATGATCATGGAAAAATTAGTTTCTTCTTGTTCCTACTAATTAGAAGGTCCTTTACGACGTGGAGGAGTTGTTGGAAGAAGAAAACTATCCGTTCTTGCAAAAAAAAAGTTCCTAGCCGAGTAGAAGTTGTATGGAAAAGGTATGGTTCAATCTTATTCTTCATATGTTAAAGATGATTTGTGTATGTTGTGAAGTATGGAAGTGAATGAAAGTCATGGAAATAGAAATATTAAAGTGTAGCCGTGTGGGTGTGTGTTGGCCGTGTGCATGTAGAGGTATTAGGATGATGAATTAGTTGCATTCAATATGTTTGTGTGTTGTTGTAATGTGTAGAAAATGAATGAAACTTATGAGAATGTATATGTTGATGTTGGGCCGTGTAGGGGCTGCTTGGTATGTGAGAAATGGATTGACGTTATTTAGTATTTTGGTTGTCGTCGTTATGAATTTGACGATGTAAAATGAAAGTTAATGATCCAAGTTGAAGTTAAAAACCGTGTGGGCTGATTTGAAAGTCAATATGACCTTGTTATAGCTTCTTGAAATTGTGAGAATAATGTCGCCAATGTATGGAATTGTTGATACAATTTATGAAATTGGAAGGTGTTGGATGAAGTAGTATGTAGATTAACTTGTTGGAACATGATGTAAATTGAATCGAACTGAATTGAATATTGAGGTGTTGCTAGAATGATTGTTGGCATTGTTGTGAATGGTTTGGCCGGGTTGAATTCCCGGGATGGTTGTTGATTGAAATTGACCAAGTTGAACTTGGTGGGATGGAGTATTTACGAAAATCGCCGAAATTTCGGCACCAAGTGTTATTTTAAGAATCAACCTTTAAAGGCTTCTAATCAATGTTTGGTAAACATGACCAAATTGTAGATTTTGGTGGATTTGCAACTTGGATTTGGAGCGGCGTACAAGGCGGAAAAGGTATGTAAGACTTCACTTTCCTTCTTTGGCATGTCGTAGACGTAGTAGGCTTGAACACGGGCCTCGGGGATAATTCCTTTCCTAGAAAATCAAGATTGAAATCAGCTACTATTCATTCAAGAGAATTGAACTAGAAATTGTGTGAAATGTCGAAAAGCGTCCTAAACATCTAGAACTTGCATGAACACCACCCGACTATCCTAGAACCCTCATAAGTAATGTCACGAAACGTATTATGCGCAAATTGTGTATGCCGCCTCATTTGATCCGAGGTGGGCCCACTATTCCCAACTTCCTTCTTATTGTTCCATTAGGCTTATTTCCGTACTATAGTCAATGGAAGTCCTTGGTTATTATCCCGACTGCCAAACAATAGATGTTTTAACTAAACTCTTGACCCCAACGTATGATTTTCCTTCCTAAAAGTTTACAAGTGTTTTTCAAAATAATCATTTTTCTCCAAAAACCAAGTTTTACAATATTGAAGGTCTTAAGGACGAAAACGACGACTATGGCTCTATGATGATATGATGATAATGATGATGCCAGATATGAGAAGAAGTCTATGATGAGAATGCCAAGGATATGTTCTTACTACGAATATGACGATATGAAACGTTAAGCTATTTTTGAATAATGACTATTTTCAAAGGTTTTAAAGTAAACGAAATGATGCCTTATGATCCTGTCCTATGATTTCTCATGAAGTTACTCTCCACTGATAGTCTCGCCTTATTATTAGTTCTTTCAAGGTGAGATAAAGTGCCCGTGGTTATTCCATAATAAAATCGGAGTTTTTACCGACCTTACGTCACTCCGATAGCATTATAGCTTTTCTTTGGGCTCCCTTGCATGCTATGGTATATGTATATATATATATATATGTATATGGGGAAGATGGGAGCATGGCAGAGCGCTATAGACGCTGGGTTGCACACGGTACATGTAGCCGTATCTATCATGATATCATCCCGGACGCGGGATGCCCGTGTTATACCCCGCACTTTTGTACGTCGGGACATTCCGGACTAGTTGCGGAAAGTTAAGGACAAGAGGATCCCGGGAGATGAAGTAGAGACTTTTGTATGTTTTAGAGGCTTAAGTTGCTTATGAATCTCATTGGATGGGAAACATTAAGGAAAACTCAAAGAGTGAAGTATAGTATACGGGGGCCAAAAGAAGACGGAGACGGGGAGGTGGCTTCGCCACAGTATATGTGGGCCATGGCCACATGTTTTATTTGTATATGTGTGTATAAGATGACAATGAAGGACTATATACATGGTGCCTTAGAAATTTCAAGAGTGTGGGAGAAGATTCAGGGCCATTTTGAGAAACCAAACCGAGAGAGAGTGAAGAGAACCAAGAAAAATTGGCCATGAAAATCCTTCTCTTCTAGCTTTATAACTTAGGCTTGAAGAAAGATCAAGAAACCCCGAGAAAGAGAGAAGAAACATTTACTAAGCATGATATGAGATGTTTTCTATGTTTTCTACTCTTTGGAAGGTGCTAAACAACATGAAGTAGTTGTTGAATCAAGCCAAACTTTGTTCTTGCAAAACCTTGTCCTAAAACATGAAGTGGGATGAAGAAGGTATGGTTCAACCTTTCTTTTATGTGTTATAGATGATTTATATGTGTTGTAGTACGTTAAAATGGATGAAATTCATGAAAGAGTAAGTGAAGTTGAGGCCGTGAGTTTGGAAGGTTGGCCGTGCATGTGTGTGTGTGTGTTGTTAAGGTGAGGGATTAATGAATTTAGCATGTTTTTGTGTTGTTGTAAGGTATAGAAAATGAATGAAACACGTAGGTTGAGGTGTGTGGCCGAAAGTAGGGGCTGTTTGTATGCAAGAAACGGTTATGTTATTTAGTATTTTGATCTCCGGGCTGAATTGGAAGTTAATATGATTCCTATGTAGTTTATTGGAATATAAATGGAAGTTATTGTATTATGTTGGAAAGTGGGTTAGTTGTATCATATTGTGTTTATTGTGATTATCGATGTTATTGTTGGGTTGTTGTTGGTTGTTTTGAGCCGAATTGAATCTCTGGGTGTCATATCTATGAGGAGGTTCAAAACTTCGGTATAAATGCTTATATATATATGAATAGTAACCGGTAAAGAGATGACCATTTTGCACGAAACGAGAATTGAGATTTGACGAGCGTAAGGCGTCTCACATGTAAAGCTTGCCCTTTCCTTCTTTTGGCATGTCCTAGCCCTACTAGGCTAAGATTGGAACCTCGGGATAATTCGCTTCCGGAAAGCCGAGTTGATTTTGCCTACTATTCATTCACAAATTGAGCTATAATCTTCATATTTGGTCAAAAGGTTACTTAAACCTTGTAACTGTTGTAAACGTATCCGGGATCGCTCCGAAACTTCTACGATGGCTTTAGGGAGCCTAATGTTTGTAAATATGTCCGCCGCCTCGCTCGACCCGAGGTGGGGCCCACGCATCCCGAGATCTCCCAATGTCGCACCGTTTGGTATACTTGTGTGATTTTGAAAAGAAAACTTTTTTAACATTACTCCGATTGCTATATAATTGTTCTAACTACTTTACTACGTTTGATAATACATTTTGACGCATAAAAACGATTTCAAAAGATTGTAACCATTGGATACTAATTCCAACAAACCTAATTTAACTATTGTCTTAGTTTTAAAGAAATGGTGTGCTTTTGGTTGTTTTGTTGAGTTTGTAATAAAAGAAATTACATACGTGTGACTACCTACAATTCGCTCGTGTGTGTTGTTATTACTTTTTTCGCCACACCGGTATGTGTGATATTGTCCGCTGGATACTTGACCGCGGGCTGTACCATGTCCGCTGGATACTTGGCCGCGGCATGTGTACGTGTGATATTGTCCGCTGGATACTTGACCGCGGGCTGTACCATGTCCGCTGGATACTTGGCCGCGGCATGTGTACGTGTGATATTGTCCGCTGGATACTTGACCGCGGCCGTGACGTGACCGCCGGATTCTCGACCGCGGCACGTATGTGTGTGTAGCCGTATATTTATATATTTATGATATTAACCGCCGGGGTTCCCGGCCGCGTGTGTGTATGATTTATGTATGTACGACTTGATGTCGATGTTACGTTGGTATCCGGACTATTATGCTCGCGTTTGGTACGCTTTATTTCGTTTTCGGGTATTTTCTCGCTTTGCATACTTCCGCACATGTTCCGCACCCCCTTTCTTCGGGCCGCGTTTCATGCCGCGCAGTACCCACCGATGAGCGTGATGTCACAGATGATGTTCGGCCGGGATTGGCGAGCTCCATTTCCTCCGGAGCGCCGCCGAGTCGAGTGCGTTTGTATGGTGTCCGGTTATGTTAGAGACTTTGACGAGATGTCCGTTTGTACACCATGTAAGTCACGTGTCAGTACGCATTGTGTTATGAATGTCATGTGTTTACAGATTTGTTATGGTTACAGATTTTATTTGATTTGAAAAAGACGAAAGGCATGTATGTTCTCCGAAAAAAAATTTTCACCCTGTGCTTATGTTATGTTTTGTGGGCCCAGAGATGGCTATGAGTATTATGGGAGTTTGCGGGTTCGCTCGCCCCAGGTAAGGGTCGGGTGCCCATCACACCCTATCGGAAATTGGGGTGTGACAGCGGGACATATACATCTACATTGTGGTTAAATGGATAGGCCGCCGACGCCTTGTATGTTACATGATATATTTTCTATATACATGAAAAAGAAATGTTTATCAAAGACAAAGCATGCATGGCATCCGCCCTAAGTGGCACACACATGTACGTGTTACTCCTTTATCCTATGATACGGTCTATGTTTCCATACAACTTATTACTCATGCACAAAGTATTACTTGTGATATGTTCCATATGTACGTACAAATTTTTGATATGTCTCATATGTTAACACTCTCTTACATGATATGCTCTAATAAGACTATGTTGTTACATCGTTCATGCCTTACATACTCGCACAATGCTCGTACCGACCCCTCTTCTTCGTGGGGTCGCGTTTCATGTTAAACTCGAACGTGGGGTCCAAATGAATTGGTAGGCTCCACTTGTCAGAAAGAGTGCGAGTCGCAGTATATGCCATGACGATATGTTCGGTTAGAGACTCCGTACAGAGTCATGAGTTTAGTATGTCGGCCCCGATAGCGGCTTCACCAACAACGGTCTTGTTGTATTATGTTTCAAAAAAAAAAAAAAAACTTTGTTAACTACGACTTCTATTACTTGTCGACGTACAAATTTTTGAAGAGTTTTGATATGTAATAAGAGTTAGCGGGTTCGCTCGGCTCCAAACGTGGGGTCGAGTGCCCATCACACCCTAGTAAAGTCGGGGTGTGACAGTTTATAAGACACAACAGTAGTCAAATCAAATTTTTCCTCCCGAACGTCACTCGGGGACATATCAAACCGAACTTCGAAAATCATAGTCACGTATCAAAATCACATACGTAAAAATCCTTATTTCATACTCAACAGATAAATAAGTAATGATACTCGGGGGTCGGAAAGATAGTCATATTGAATTCTTTTCAAAAAGTCGTCAGAAGTACATAAAGGAAAGTCGCGGGACTCACGAACGGGTGTCGACCCGAGCCGGGTCCGCCTATGGAAAACATAGTCGTCATACATCATGGAATCATTTTTGAGCATATCAAGACCATCCGGTTCCGTTTGTGAAAGTTACGGACGTTCGTAGTTTTCGGAATCGTTTAGGAACAAAACACTTTTTTTTTAAAAAACCAACTTTTATGCAACTTTTGAAAACCAATCATACAAGACATATAAGCCATAGCTTAACCATGTAAGGATGCCAACATCAAGAAGCAAATAAGCATCGTAAACATGCTCGGACTTTACGAATAGAATTTCCCCGAAGCTCATAGTACATCATAACTTACTTGCGTCTAGGACATGCCAAAAGGAAAGAAGGATAAGCTTTACATACCTTGGCCGCTCCTTAAGCTACTCCAAACTCAGGCCTCGGCTCTCCAAAGTCTACATGACGTCAATGAATATCAACCATTAGCTATAAGTATTTAGGAAATTCAATTCCAAACCATTACCCAGTTCTACGTAAAATCGCGCAGACTCTCCCCTGTAACTACGACACCCCGAGAATTTAACTCGGCCAACTTCAACAACAACAACACCAACAACCAAACTACAACATCAACAATCAATTCAAAATGCATTTCTAACATTAGTAGCCCTTTTACATAATTCAACAACATTCATAATATTCCAATATACTCACTTTAACTACTTACATACAAACCAATACCAACGTTTATACATTCGATTACTAATCCAAAGCCATTCAACCGATATTCAAGTACACTTTAAACAATTAACATAATATTTCCAACAACCCAACCATACTTCCACCTTATCCGAAATCTCTCCCCAACTCAACATAACCACTCTAACGCATTTCTTTCTTCTAGAACTCATGAACTACACCAAAAATCTACTCTTTAACAACATTAATCTCATAATTACAAGAAACTATATTAAGATTACATTGGCTTCCAAAACAGCCCATATACAACTTTACCTTCAACTTAATGCATTAATTCTTCATTTTCACCATAGTATCCATACAACAACAACCAAAACATACTAAATAAAATTAGTTCATCACTTCTACACCACACACATATTTACACGGCCACAACCCCAACACCATATTTTCATGGACTTCATTCACTCCTACATTTCACAACATGCACAAACACCTATAAAACATGAAGGAAGATTAAACCTCACCTTTTTCCACTTTGTTCTTCACTTGGCTTGGGTTGAGGATTTGCATGAACCAAGGATTTTCTTGTTCTACCAATTGCCCCATGTTGTTTAGCACCTTCCAATTAGTGGAAAACATAGAAGAAATAATTTTTTTGATGGCTATTTTCTTGACCTCCATTTTCCCTTCTTGGCCGAATTGGCCTCTTCTTTTTCTCCTCCATTTTTCTTGAAATTTCTAGATGCTAAAGATGATACAAATGATGACTTAGTCATCTTTTATTTCCATGTATTAACCAACCAAGTGTCCCTTGGCCCACAAGTCATGTGCATGGTCACATGGCTTTTAATTTCATGAAAATTAAGTCTCCAAATTATCTAGACTTTTCTTTAAATTATAAAAGATGAATAATTTGACTTGGTCATCCATAATATATGCTTGGCCCTTACAAATGTAAAATGAACACATGTACCATTCCATGTCTTGAAATTATTGGCCACTCTTAGGTGGGGCCCACGGCCACTTGGCCATTTTTGGCTACTTTCATGAAATACTTATTTCACTCCTAACCCTTAATTTTCATGAATTGCTCAACTTTCCATAATTCACTTTTGAACCCAAATTTTTCTTCTTCCAATTTTACCCTTAACATTCCTTACCAATAAAAAGATGAATGTGCAACTTATGCATTTTTAACAAAATCGGAAAAATTTACAACCTTGTCCTTAACTCTTCGCAACCGACTTAGAATATTCCAACGTACAAAGTACGGGGTATAACATAATGTACCGGGGACTTAACTTCCCCTTTTTGCCAAATCTCATAATGCCCTTCATTGGCGACACTTTTAAGAATACCCAGTCTTTAACTTGGAACTCTAAGTCCCTTCGACGATTATCCGCGTAGGACTTTTGACGACTTTGAGCTGCTAACAACCGATCTTGTATGAGCTTAACTTTCTCTATGGCTTGCTGGACCAAGTCTGTCCCTATCAATTTAGCCTCTCCTGCTTCAAACCACCCCATTGGGGATCTACACTTTCGCCCATATAATGCTTCATACGGTGCCATTTGAATGCTAGAATGATAACTATTATTGTAAGCAAACTCAATGAGTGGCAAATGATCATCCCAATTACCTCCAAAATCTAACATACATGCCCGTAACATATCCTCGAGAGTCCGAATGGTACGTTCGAAATCGTCCATACGACCGTGGATGAAATGCCGTGCTAAGGCTCACATTAGTCCCCAAACCCTCTTGGAAGGACTTCCAAAAATTAGCCGTAAACTAGGTTCCTCTGTCTGAGATAATAGATACCGGAACACCATGAAGTCGCACCATCTCTTTAACATAGAGCTTTGCATAATCTTCTCCCACATACGTCGTTCTGACGGGTAAGAAATGAGCTGACTTAGTGAGTCTATCCACAATCACCCATATGGAATCATACTTACGTCGAGAACGGGATAAGCCTGTAATAAAGTCCATGTTAATTACTTCCCACTTCCAAGTTGGGATTTCTCTAGCTTGCAACAATCCGCCCGCTTTTGGTGCTCGATCTTCACTACGTGATTCAAACATTGAGCTACAAATGTCGCTATATCTTTCTTCATCCCATTCCACCAATATATAGACTTAAGATCATGATACATTTTTGTTGCTCCGGGTTGGATAGAATAACGGGAACAATGGGCTTCTCTCAATATTTGGTGGCGTAAACCTACCACATCAGGAACACATAGTCTGCCTCGACATCGGAGAACTCCGTCTCCTGCAATCTCAAATGATGACTCCTCTTTCTGAGGGAGTGTATCTCTGTAATGCTTTAGCATGGGATCTTCGTATTGTCGCTCTTTCACTTCCACTACTAGCGACGAAACTGCTGAATTCTGGATGGTAGTTCCCCCGCTACTTCGAGTCCACTACTCAAACTCCTAGGCTAGCTAATCGCCGGAGCTCACGAGCCATTTCCCTTTTCTCGGTTGTACATCACACAAACTTCCCATAGATCTACGGCTAAGAGCGTCAGCTACAACATTTGCCTTTCCGGGGTGATATAGAATATCAACATCATAATTGTTATATCCCTTATTTTGTACGTTGGAATATTTTAAGTTGGTTGCGACAAGTTATGGACAAGGCTATTTTTTTTTCGATTTTGTTTTAAGGCATAAGTTACTTATGATTTTATTGGTATGGAATATTAAAGAAAATTTGGGGTTAAAAGTAAATTATGAAAAGTTAAGTATTTTTCATGAAATGGCCACTATGGCCGTGTGGCATGTGTGGGGCCACCACCCATGGCTTGGCCAAATTTAATTCATCCAAGCCATGTGTGGGCCATGGTACACATGGATGAATTCTATATGTATATAATAGATGGCAAGCATGACAAATTCATCATCTTTTCAACTCTAGAAACTTAGAGAAATATGGAGAAGAACCAAAGGGACCATTCGGCCATGGCACCAAAAATTGATGACCATGAATAGTGATAAAAAAATATATTTTCTTCTAGCTTTTCAACCAATTAGAAGGTCCTAAATAACGTGGAGTGGTCGTTGAAGTAAGCAAACCATTCATTCTTGCAAAGCACCAACCCTAGCCAAGAGAAGAACTAAGGGGAAAAGGTAAGGTTCAATCCGCTTTTACATGTGTTATGGATGGTTTGTGTATGTTGTAGTATGTAGGAATGGATGAAATTCATGAAATTTTGCATGTTGAAGTTGAGCCGTGTAGTGGGCTGTTTTTGGTAGGACATGATGAACAAATTTTACTTAGTGTTTTGGTTGTTGATTATTGTGGATTATATGATGTAAAATGAAGGTTTAATGATCCAAGTTGGAGTTATAATTGTGTGGGCTGATTTGGAAGTTAATGTGATTTTAATATAGTTTCTTGAATTTATGAGAATGATGTTGTTAACGTGTGGGTTGTTGATATAGTTTATGAATTTGGAAGAAAGAAATGTGTTGTTGTTGTTCCTATGGAAATTAGAGGGTTTCGGGTTATGTAGAAGGTTGGTTGGGCTGTTTTGAGCATTGTGCGGATTATTTGAAGTGTTCTTGAATCTTGTTTGAATGGTTTCGGATTGGTACTTGAATGTATGAGCATTGGCGTTGGCTTAATTGTATGTGGTGATTTGAATGTAAATGAAATGCCGTCGAATTATATGGAAAAGAATTACTAATGTTAGAATGCGTTTTGAATTACTCGTTGATGTTGTTGGTGTTGTTGTTGATGATTTGGCCGAGTTGAATTCTCGGGGTTGTTGAATTTATAGGGGAAATGCTGCCCAAATTTTTGTAAATAAAGTGATGGCTTGGAATTGGATTCCTAAGTGCCTATGGCTAATGTTTGGTATCTAATGACGTTGTTGTAGATCGTGAGTGTTATATCCCGTATTTTGTGCATTGGGACAGTCCGGATTAACTATGATAAGTTAGGGTCAAAACCATTCCGGGATGCAAAGTCGGGACTTTTGACCTTCGGTTTTATTTTGAGACATAATTTGTTCATGGAATTGTTGGCATGGAACATTTGGGAAAATTTGGGACTAAAAGTGAAATACTTGAAAGTGGGAAATTCATGAAAATTGGCCATGTTGGCCATGTGGCTTGAAATGGTCCTCACACATTTGGTGGCCAAATTAAATTGTCCAACACATGTGTGGGCCATGGACACATGTATAACACTAGTGGAAGCATAAAAGATGACTTCTAAGTCATCTTTCTCCATTTCAACACTTAGAAAAAAAATAAGAACTTTGGAGAAGCATAGAGGGGTTCTCGGCCAAGAACCCAAAATTTCAAACCAAAAATTAGCCATCCAAAAATTAATTCTTTGATGCAAATCCACTAATTGGAGGTCCTATAGTAACGTGGAAGTGTTGTTTGGGTCATCA
>NW_026726730.1:0-39033 GCF_029784015.1 Lycium ferocissimum | reverse complement strand
TTGCCTTCAAGTTATCATTATATGTTTGTATATGCCTAGCCTGTAAGCCATGGAGTTGTTGCCTGGCCTATGAGCCATGGAGTTATTGCCTGGCCTATGAGCCATGGAGTTGTTGCCTGGTCTATGAGCCATGGAGTTGATTATACCTGATCTATGAGTCATGGAGTTGTTACCTGACCTACAGGTCATGGAGTTGATTATACCTGACCTACAGGTCATGGAGTTTATTATACCTGGCCTATGCGTCATGGAGTTATCTATGCCTGACCTTCGAGTCACGGAGTTCTATCTATAGAATTATATTATCTTGCCTCAGATGAGAGGCAACCTAGGTGGCGTACCTCCAGATGCTTTCTTGAGATATCCAGAGTACAGCTTGTTATTTCATTTCAGTTGTTATCTTTCCTTACATACTCGGTACATTTCTCGTATTGACGTCCCTTTTGCTGGGGGAACTGCATTCATGCCTGCATGTACAGATCGATAGATTGGTAGACCTCCCCAGTAGGCAGGATTTGATATCGGCTGATTGGTGAGCTCCCTTTTTGTTCGGAGTTGCCAGGTCTTTGGAGTCTTTTTTTTTTATTATTACAGATTGTATGCCATAGTCACACAATCCTTAGAGGCTTTTAGACGAGTCCTGTAAATAGTGTGTCTGTGTGATAGCCTTGTCAGCTTGTATATGTCTGTTTGGATACTGTTGGCTTCTTACGATCATCGTAGCCTCATCAGCTTGCTCAGTTGTGTATTTGTATTTTGGATGTGGTAGTGCCCAGTTCAGACGATATAGTCAGTATTTATATATATCAAGATTTCGGCCTCGCCGTCTTGCTGGTATTGTCTGTGTGCAAGTAGGCCTTATCTGCATAAGTTGGGATTTACTCCCCAGAGCTTCAGATTTAGAGTGGTTCGCTCGAGCCTAGTTTGGCATCGAGTGCCAGTCACGCCACTCCAGATTTAGGGTGCGACAAACTTGGTATCAGAGCAGTTTTGTCCTAGGGTTGTCTACAAGGCATGTCTAGTAGAGTCTCACTTATGAATGTGTTGCGCGCCACATTTATAATTGGGAGGCTACAGGACATTTAGGATGGTTACTTTATTTTCATCTCTTGGATCGTGCGATAGAACCAAGTTATAAGAAATAAGATTCATTCTACTAACCATTAGTTGTTTTATAGCTGAAAGATGACTTCTACGGGAGAGATGACTAGTGATTCGGGGATTACGGGACTACGTACTCATATGAGATGAATCCATTTTGGGTTATGTATTCTGTGGAGACAAAGGGAGGTAAAGTTATGGTTTTGATGAAATGCTACCATGCAATGAGTATACTTCTGAAATATTTGTAAAATGTGTCGGCGATAATGGGTAGAGTTATTACTTTGTTCGAGGAAAGAAGTAAGGAGTCGATGTTAAGAAAAAGTAAAAGTTGAAGATTACGACTAGACAGCGAGTTAAATTTTATGGTTATTGATTAATTAATGGAGACTGTTATATTGAAAAAGGGGATAGTATGACTAATCGAGATATGTCTATTGTAAAGAAAGATGGGAGAATCGAATAAAGTTTAACCTAAGGATAAATTTGACTTGTAAGATTGCGGATAAAGGAAGTTGAAAGAATTAGTAAAGAAATAAGTGTCCTGTAATTGCGATAAGGAAAATCTAAGGGAATGGGTTAACAAAAGTTAGATGCTATGGCTCGAAGCTGTAAAGAAGGATGTGCAGATGCGCTACATGAGGTGAGTTTTACTACGTCGCACTTTTACTCAACATTGATAGCCCTGTGTGGCTAAGTTGTAGTTTATATATGTATATATTTGGCCCTGTGAGGCATTGGAAGTAATTTCTGGGCTGCGTGCAGGTTTCGGATAGTGAGAATTACAGGGGAAACTCTGCCGAAATTTTTCTAGAATTTAAGAGAAGCCATGAGATTCTTGTGCATTTTAAAAGGGTGAAAAATGTTATGGCAAGATGAATATGACTTAATAATGAATGGTCGGAAAAAAGGAGTTGATGACGAGTTCTTAAGCGTAAATTTAAGCGACCCTAAATGAGGAAGGTGAATAGTGAGATGGTACAATGAGAAAATAAAAAGAAGGGCACATGGTTGCTACAAAGTAGGAGTGGTTTTTTTTTTCATGAGGAAAGAAGGGAAGAATGTTCGCAAAGTAAATTCGAGGGTTAAGACAGTTGTCCTCGTATGATAATTGTAATGATAAAGGGGAAGACAATGGATAGTACTCCACCCTTCACACTACTTATAAGGATACTCAGGAGCTATTCAATTGGTATCACATGGGATATAAGAAAACACCGGTAAGAATAAAGATGTGGCAAAAAGATTGTAAATCCAAGTTATGGAAAAAGGATGAGGAGAATGGAAGTAATGGAAGAAACATTTTAAACGTCTTGATTTGTAAAGGATGATCGGTGTAATAGAATATATGGAATTATGGCCTATGAAGAATTCAAAGTTATATGAAACGGGCGGCGATGAAATAGACTTTGGGATGATAAGTTAAAGGAACCATAAGCCACAAGAATACGAATGCAACTTGATTCATTACTGGAGAAGAAAGGAAGTGTTCGGAAGTAGAAAGATACAAGATACTAAAACGAAAGTGTATGGGTGTCAATGTTAAGTGATTATCAAGAAAAATAAGTGCATTGGGGAACAGTTATGTTACATGAAAAGTAAGGAAGAAATACCATATGAGGGGTATAATCACCAAATGTTAAGCCAGGATATAATAGAACTCCTACATAACGATGGATGGTACTAAAGGCTACGATTGTCACGACCCAACCCCGTAGGCCGTGACTAGTGCCCGAATTGGGCACCCAAACACAATCACAAATCCGAGTCGCAAACAGATGGCTTATACGGACACAAATATCAAACGCTGTCTCAGATTATATCAAACTGTCGCAAACACATCTCAAACACAACCATATATATATATCAAAGCCTGCAAGGCTATCAAATAGCGCAACGGCCCAAAACATATACCAATGCAAGCCGACGAGGCTGCCACGGCGAATGGGATTGCCCAGAACATATATCATACAAACACAACTGTACAGAATGGGCATAAACCACATACATGTCCACAGACCTCTAAACAGACAAACAGAATCATATGACGGGACAGGGCCCCGCCGTACCCCTGAACAAATATATACAAATGCAACGAACGAATATATACCAAAATGTGACTCGAATAAGGGAGCACTCCAAACGACGAGAAGAGGGTGTCCTAGACGGTGGATCACCAAGCGTGCGTACGTACCGCGGGCATGAAACGCAACCCCGAAGAAAGGGGGTCAGTACGAAATATGTACTGAGTATGCAAAGCAGAAAATGTAGTATACAAATTTGAGTCGTAATCGAAATAGAGGTACAGAAAATAAATGCAATTCCAAAATATCAAAATGTTTACTTTAAAAATACGAATCATGCATAGGGCACAGAAAATATGGTCGCCCGCCTATCGATGGCGCCATAACACAGCATAACACCAGAAAGTTTCAAATCTCCGTATCCCCGTCACATATCATACACAACATAACGCCATACACAGCATAACACCAAATATAAGCGGAACCCGGCCCTCGAGCGAGGGGCTCGGTGATCCATAATCACAGCATAACACCGGAGTATAACAAAGCGCGCACGACAACAGAACCGGCCCGAGACTCGGCGAAAGATATAATAGAATGCACGAACGGAGTCGTGAGTAACCATATGCATAAAATCATTATCATAGACTCAATTGATAAGTAAAATGATCACACTTAACATCGGGATATTAGTCATATCATATTTTGTCAAAAAGTCATCAGAATTACAAAAAGAGAGTCGCGGGGCCCACGGACGGGTGTTGACCCGAGTCGGGCCCGCCTATGAAAAACATACTTATCATACATCATACAATCACCTACGAGCATATCGAGGCAATCCGAGCCTTTCTGTGAAAGATACGAGCGTTCGTAGTTACGGAACTTTTAAAAGCCAAACTTTTTGTGCAAAAGTTGAAAATCAAATATTTCAAAGGCATAAAGGCCAATATTTCATCATACCAACATACGAATTTCCAAGAAATGAATAGGAGTCATAAACATGCTCGGATTGCGAGAATAGAATTTCCTCGAGGCTCGTGTCATAGCCTATTTGTAACTAAGGCATGCCAAAGAAGAAAGAAGGGAGCTTTACATACCTCGTACGCACTCAACGCTAGCTCAAACTCAAGATAAGTCCAACCTACGTCTCGGGCTGCCCAAGATCTACAAACAAGCCATAATATGCCAAACATTAGCTAGAGACATTTGGGCATTTAATTCCAATTTAGCCCTTAATTCTACAGAAATTTGGGCAGCATTTCCCCCTTGTAAATAGGCCACCCCGAGAATTTAACTCGGCCAAAATCAACAACAACAACAACAACAACCAACCTAGCAACATCAATAATCAATCCGAAAGGTAATATAACATTAATAACTCTCTTTTCCATCATTCAACAACATTCATAAATTCAATTCAACGGCTTACCTTCAAGCCAACATCGACGCTTATACATTCAAATACTAACCCGAACCCATACCAACAATATTTAAAGACATTCCAAGCAATTCATACAACATTTCAAACAATCCAACAATTTCTCCAAGCCACCCGAAATCAGTCCCCAAACCCGAGAACCTCACTTTAACACATTCCTCATTTTCAAATCATGATTTGCATCCCCAATTCACATTCTAACAATGTCATACTCATAATTATACAAGTTACATTAAATGTACAATAACCTCCAAATCAGTCCGCAACAATTACAACATCAATTTGAGTCATTAAACATTCATTTCCAATATAGAATTCATAACGACGACGACTAAAACATCAAGCGATATTAATTCATTTCTTGTCACATAAATGGCCTACATTCGGCCAACACCTCCCACCAACATATATAGATGATTCTAATTCATTTCTCCACTCTACAACAATCACAACATGCTAACTAAGATCAATTCATCACCTCAACACAACACAACATACACACACCTCACACGGCTAACACACCATACACACGACCCACTTCCAACATACCCTATTTCATGATTTTCATCCATTTTAACATACTACAACATGCATACAACCTTTATAACACATAAAACATAATCAATTCTTACCTTTCTTCTTCAACTTCACACTTTGCCTAGGGTTTGCAATTGAGACAACGAGTGGTTGGATGACCCGAACAACGCTTCCACGCTACTTAGGGACCTCAACTTAGTGGGTTTGCATCAAAGAAATAATTTTTGGATGGCTAAAATTGGACCTCACTTTTTTCTCTCTTGGCCGAGAGCAAGCTTGTTGTTCTTCAACTTTCTTGATTTTTTTGCTAAGTGTTGAAATGAATAAATGAAGTAGTAGTCATCTTTTAAGCCTCTTGATGAATCATACATGTGTCCCTTGGCCCACACATGTGTTGGACCAATTAAAATTGTCCACAAATTGTGTGGGCCAACTCCCACATTACACGGCCAACAAGGAGAAAAATGCATGATTTTCAACTTCCATAAATTCCAATTTTGGTCCCAACTTTTCCTAATTGTTCCATACCAACAAATTCATGAACAACTTATGACTCAAAATAAAATCGAAGGTCAAAAATCCCGACTTTGCATCCCGGAATGGTTTTGTCTCTAACTTATCATAGTTAAACCCAATTGTCCCGATGTACAAAAATACGGGACATAACATCCTCCCCCCTTTAGAACATTCGTCCTCGAATGTTAGATTAACCTTACGGGATCTTGTAAGTGCTCGGGGGAGTTTCTTTTACAACCAACACAACAATTCATTCATTGATCAACAACTCATTTATCAAACAACATAGTCCAGTAGAGAATTTAAATTACCTGTAGGCACTGAAAACAAGTGAGGATACTTCTTCTTCATCTGCTCCTCAGCTTCCCAGGTCACTTCTTCCCGATTATTATTCCGCCACAGCACTTTGACAGAAGCCACATCTTTATTCCGCAACTTTCTTACTTGACGATCCAATATGGCTATAGGCTGCTCCTCATAAGATAGCTCCTCTGTGACCTGGATATCATCTACAGGAAATATTCTGGAGGGGTCACCAATACATTTACGAAGCATAGAAACATGGAATACCGGATGTACTGCTCCCAAATCAGTTGGCAGATTTAACTCATAGGCAACCATGCCTATTTTACGAATGATCTGATAAGGCCCATTATATCTCGGACTGAGCTTCCCTTTCTTGCCGAATCTCATAACACCTTTCATAGGTGACACTTTAAGGAATACCCAATCACCAATCTGAAACTCTAAATGTCGACGGCGATTATCTGCATATGATTTCTGTCGACTCTGAGCCGCTAACAACCGCTCCCGAATGAGTTTCACCTTATCCACTGCCTGCTGGACCACATCTGGGCCAATCAACTCAGTCTCCCCAACATCAAACCAACCGATCGGTGACCTACACTTTCTGCCATACAACGCCTCGTACGGTGCCATCTGAATACTGGAGTGGTAGCTGTTATTATAAGCAAATTCAACAAGCGGTAAATGGTCATCCCAGCTACCTCTGAAATCAATAACACAGGCCCGCAACATATCTTCCAATGTCTGAATAGTGCGCTCGGCCTGTCCGTCGGACTGGGGATGAAATGTTGTACTGAGACTCACCTGCGTCCCCAATCCTGCCTGAAACGATCTCCAGAAATTAGCTGTGAACTGGGCACCTCTATCGGAGATAATAGATATAGGAACTCCGTGAAGTCGCACAATCTCCTTAATATATAGCCACGGCATAATCCTCAGCCGAGTAGGTAGTCGGACCGGAAGAAAATGGGCTGATTTCGTCAGCCGATCAACAATAACCCAAATGGAATCATACCTCCGTGGAGTGCGAGGTAAGCCGGTAATAAAGTCCATATTAATGATCTCCCACTTCCACGACGGTATCTCCATCTCCTGCAATAGCCCACCGGGCTTCTGGTGCTCGATCTTAACCTGCTGACAATTCGGGCACTGAGCGACGAACTCTGCTATGTCTCTTTTCATACCATCCCACCAATATAAACATCTGAGATCATGGTACATCTTCGTCGACCCTAGGTGAACAGAATAACGGGCATAATGTGCCTCGCCCATAACCTGTCGCCGCAACCCTGCAACGTCAGGTACACATAATCTGCCCCTGTGTAATAATGCTCCATCGGATGTAAGCTCGAACGGGGTCTTTTCCTTTGCCAGGGCTGTATCTCTATACTGTGCCAGAATAGGATCCTCATACTGACGCCGCTTAATCTCTTCTGTAATGGAGGATTCAACAATACCTCGAACAGAAACCCCAACATCTCCAGAATCAGCCAAACGAACTCCAAGACTAGCCAACTGATGGATCTCGCGAACCATTTCTTTCCTCTCTGATGGCACGTCTGCTAGGCTACCCATAGACTTGCTACCGAGTGCATCGCCACAACATTAGCTTTCCGGATGGTAGAGAATATCAACATCATAATCTTTCAGCAACTCTAACCACCTCCGCTGCCGCAAGTTCAGCTCCTTTTGTTTAAAGATGTATTGGAGGCTCTTATGATCTGTATAAATATCAACGTGAACACCGTATAAATAATGTCTCCACATCTTCAAAGCATGAATCACCGCGGCTAGCTCCAAATCGTGAGTAGGATAATTTTTCTCGTGTTTTCTGAGCTGCCGGGAAGCATAAGCTATCACCCTGCCGTGCTGCATCAACACACACCCCAAACCAATACCAGAGGCATCACAATAAATCACATACCCATCTGGACCCTCGGGAAGAGTCAGGACTGGAGCTGTAGTCAACTTCTCTTTCAGCAACTGGAAGCTACGCTCGCAAGCATCTGACCACTGGAACTTTGCTCCCTTCTGAGTCAGCCTTGTCAAAGGCGCTGAAATTGAAGCAAACTTCTCTACGAATCTCCTGTAATAACCGGCCAATCCCGGAAATCTACGCACCTCGGTCGGCGTCGTAGGCCTAGGCCAATTCTTTACGGCCTTAATCTTTTGGGTTTCCACCGGATGCCATCAGCTCCAATAATATGTCCCGTAAAATGCCACCGAAGTCGCCGAATTCACACTTAGAAAATTTAGCATATAATTTCTGGTGCCGAGTGTGCCAAGTACCGTCCTCAAATGATCCGCATGTTCCGCTTCCGATCGAGAATAAACCGGATGTCATCAATGAACACAATCACGAACATGTCTAAGAACGGTCCGAATACCCGATTCATCGTGTCCATAAATCGCCGGGGCATTAGTCGACCCCAAACGACATCACTCGAATTCATAATGCCCATACCGGGTCCTAAATGCTGTCTTGGGAATATCCGCCTCTCGTACCCGTACCCGATGATAGCTCGACCGCAGTCTATCTTCGAGAAACACCTGGCACCCTGCAACTGATCAAACAAATCATCAATCCTGGGGAGGGGATATTTATTCTTGATGGTTACCTTATTCAGCTGCCGGTAATCAATGCACATCCGCAGCGATCCATCCTTCTTTCTCACAAATAATACCGGCGCTCCCCAGGGTGATGTACTGGGCCTAATAAAGCCCTTCTCTAATAAATCTCTCAGCTGCTCCTTTAACTCCTTCAATTCTGCAGGTGCCATTCTGTACGGAGGAATAGAGATAGGCTGAGTATCTGGCAACAAATCAATAGCAAACTCTACCTCCCGCTCGGGGGGAAGACCTGGAAGCTCATCTGGGAATACATCTAAGAACTCATTAACCACTAGAACTTACTGAAGAATCGGTGCCTCTGCCTCTAAATCATGAACACGGACCAGATAATAAATATAACCTTTTTTGATCATTTTTCTAGCCTTGAGGTATGAAATAAACTTACCCCTCGGCGATGCTGTATTACCTGCCCATTCTATAACTGGTTCCCCTGGAAACTGGAAACGGACTATCTTCTTTTGACAATCAACATTAGCATAACAAGAAGCTAGCCAATCCATACCTATAATCACATCGAACTCAGTCATGTCTAACTCTACCAAATCGGCCTTAGTACAGCGGCCACAGATAATCACTGAATAATCTCTATAAATCGATCGGCTATGACGTAATCCCCCTAGGTGTAGCTACCTCAAAGGGCTCTATCGGCTCAGATTCTATCCCAATTTTATTAGCAACAAGGGGAGAAATATATGATAATGTAGAACCAGGATCAATCAGTGCATACACATCTCGAGAGAAAACCAGTAATATACCTGTAACAACATTAGGCGACGCCTCCTGGTCCTGCCGGCTGGCCAATGCATATATGCGGTTCGAAGGACCGCTAGAACCAGGAACTCCACCACGACCCCTGTTCCCGCCCGCCGATGCCGCGCATACCTCGCCCCGCAGGCGCATAGCTACCGAGGATGAAGATGAACCACCGGCCGACCCGGCAGACCGAGCCGCGCCGCCCGCACCCCCCTCTAACCGGACAATCTCTTATCGATGGCCCCCGACGGCCGCAAGTAAAGCACGCACCCGTGGCACGAAAGCACTCTCTGTGGTGCCGGCGGGGAACACGGAGGTCCGGGTGGTCTCATCTCGATCGTCGAGCCTTCCGTCCAACCGTGAGCCTCGAAAACTCGGAGCTCTCGCCTCGCCCCGAATATCCGCGCCCTCCGATATCCTACCGAAAACCGGCGGGGTGTGCCCCATGCCGGCCGGGAGAGGATAGCCGGCCGGGCCGCCGGCCGAGGTCGCCCTCGCCGAAAATCAACCTGCACGATTCATCCTCTTTGGCCGGCCCCCGGCCATCAACCCTATCGGCCGGCGCCTTCTCGCGTCGTCCCTCCATGCCCCGGGCACGGGCTCGTATACGGCAATATCCATACCGGTCCGGGCCGCCATCACCAAGCGCCTGTCAACGAAGCATCGGTCCGCCCCCACTATATATCGCTGCATCCGGTCACCATGTCAGAACATATGTAGGCGCATATCCGGCCGTCGAATCAAACTCTAAACCGTACTCCCCGATCGTCGCTCGCTTCGTTAACAACAGAATCGTCTACCCCGGCCCGCCTCACCTCCGAAGGTGAAAATGCGGGCCAGAAAGCCTCGATAAACTCGCCCCACACGGCCGGAGGGGCACCCTCGCCTCGGGACAGCATCCACGACTCATACCATTAGCCGCCACATCGTGCAACCCGGTATGACGCTCATCTCAACCGACTCGTCTCGGAAGCACTAATCAATCGCGGTGGTACGCCGCATTTGTCGGATGAACTCATGAGGGTCCTCGCGGGCTTTGACCCGAAAAACTCGTGGCCCACAAAGTAGAAAATCACGGCCCTCTCGACTATCGCGCCCGTCTCACGCGATCCTCCCCTCGCTCCTCGACCTACGGACCCGCTCGCTACCAACCGAGTCAACAACCGAACCGCCTCTCGCAGGTCCCATCATCCGCCCCCGGGCCGGGGGACCGGAGGTACAGGTACTAGTGCCGCGGGAGCTGGCAGTGGAGCCGCCCGTGCCGTGGCGTTAACCGTGGTCGCTCCAAATCCTCCGACACCGGCGGCGTAGGCGAACCAGCCGTCGGAGGCACAATATCCGGCTCAACTGGGCACGAGCCCTAGTAGTCATCCGGGCTCGGCCGGTCTCACCTGCCGCCGTAGACTTGCCCTTCGGGCGCCGTGGCCTTCCTCGGAGGCATCGCCGAAAACATAACACTTCGTCGAAAAGAGTCATCCCGATAACACGGCTCTATCGCACGATCTAAGATCGAAGGAAAGACAACATCCTAAATGTCCGTAGCTTCCTACGTTTATAGATGTGGTGCACAACACACCGATAAACAAGACTCTACTAGACACGGTCTGTAGACATTCCGAGGACGAACCGCTCTGATACCACTTCTGTCACGACCCAACCCCGTAGGCCGTGACTAGTGCCCGAATTGGGCACCCAAACACAATCACAAATCCGAGTCGCAAACAGATGGCTTATACAGACACAAATATCAAACGCTGTCTCAGATTATATCAAACTGTCGCAAACACATCTCAAACACAACCGTATATATATCAAAGCCGGCAAGGCTATCAAATGGCGCAACGGCCCAAAATATATACCAATGCAAGCCGACGAGGCTGCCACGGCGAATGGGATCGCCCAGAACATATATCATACAAACACAACTGTACAGAATGGGCATAACCCACATACATGTCCACAGACCTCTAAACAGACAAATAGAATCATATGACGGGACAGGGCCCCGCCGTACCCCTGAACAAATATATACAAATGCAACGAACGAATATATACCAAAATGTGACTCTGGAATAAGGAGCACTCCAAACAGTAGAAGAGGGTGTCCTAAGGCGGTGGATCACCAAACCGTGCGTCCGTACCTACGGCATGAAACGCAGCCCCCCCCGAAGAAAGCGGGGTCGACGAAATATGTACCGAGTATGCAAAGCGTAAAATGTAGTATACAAATCGAGTCGTAATCGAAATAGAGGTACGTAAAATAAATGTATTTCCAAAATATCAAAATGTTTACTTTAAAAATACGAATCAGGCATAGGGCACAGAAAATATGGTCGCCCGCCTATCGATGGCGCCATAACACAAGATAACACCGAGAAAGTTTTAAATCTCGTATCCCCGTCACATATCATACACAGCATAACGCCATACACAGCATAACACCAAATATAAGAGGAACCCGGCCCTCGAGCGAGGGGCTCGGTGATCCATAATCATAGCATAACACCGGAGTATAACAAAGCGCACACGACAACAGAACTGGCCCGGGACTCGGCGAAGGATATAACAGAATGCACGAACGGAGTCGTGAGTAACCATATGCATAAAATCATTATCATAGACTCAAATGATAAGTAAAATGACCATACTTAAAGTCGGGAAATTAGTCATATCATATTTTGTCACAAGTCATCAGAATTACAGAAAGGAGAGTCGCGGGGCCCACGGACGGGTGTTGACCCGAGTCGGGCCCGCCAATGAAAAACATACTTATCATACATCATACAATCACCTACGAGCATATCGAGGCAATCCGAGCCTTTCTGTGAAAGATACGAGCGTTCGTAGTTACGGAACTTTTAAAAGCCAAACTTTTTGTGCAAAAGTTGAAAATCAAATATTTCAAAGGCATAAAGGCCAATATTTCATCATACCAACATACGAATTTCCAAGAAACGAATAGGAGTCATAAACATGCTCGGATTGCGAGAATAGAATTTTCTCGAGGCTCGTGTCATAGCCTATTTGTAACTAAGGCATGCCAAAGAAGAAAGAATGGAGCTTTACATACCTCGTACGCACTCAACGCTAGCTCACTCTCAAGATAAGTCCAACCTACGTCTCGGGCTGCCCAAGGTCTACAAACAAGCCATAATATGCCAAACATTAGCTAGAGACATTTGGGCATTTAATTCCAATTTAGCCCTTAATTCTACAGAAATTTGGGCAGCATTTCCCCTGTAAATAGGCCACCCCGAGAATTTAACTCGACCAAAATCAACAACAACAACAACAACAACCAACCTAGCAACATCAATAATCAATCCGAAAGGTAATATAACATTAATAACTCTCTTTTCCATCATTCAACAACATTCATAAATTCAATTCAACGCTTACCTTCAAGCCAACATCGACGCTTATACATTCAAATACTAACCCGAACCCATACCAACAATATTTAAAGACATTCCAAGCAATTCATACAACATTTCAAACAATCCAACAATTTCTCCAAGCCATCCGAAATCAGTCCCCAAACCCGAGAACCTCACTTTAACACATTCCTCATTTTCAAATCATGATTTGCATCCCCAATTCACATTCTAACAATGTCATACTCATAATTATACAAGTTACATTAAATGTACAATAACCTCCAAATCAGTCCGCAACAAGTACAACATCAATTTGAGTCATTAAACATTCATTTCCAACATAGAATTCATAACGACGACGACTAAAACATCAAGCGATATTAATTCATTTCTTGTCACATAAATGGCCTACATTTTCGGCCAACACCTCCCACCAACATATATAGATGATTCTAATTCATTTCTCCACTCTAGAACAATCACAACATGCTAACTAAGATCAATTCATCACCTCAACACAACACAACATACACACACCTCACACGGCTAACACACCATACACACGACCCACTTCCAACATACCCTATTTCATGATTTTCATGCATTTTAACATACTACAACATGCATACAACCTTTATAACACATAAAACATAATCAATTCTTACCTTTCTTCTTCAACTCCACACTTTGCCTAGGGTTTGCAATTGACACAACGAGTGGTTGGATGACCCGAACAACGCTTCCACGCTACTTAGGGACCTCAACTTAGTGGGTTTGCATCAAAGAAATAATTTTGGATGGCTAAAATTGGACCTCACTTTTTTCTCTCTTGGCCGAGAGCAAGCTTGTTGTTCTTCAACTTTCTTGATTTTTTTGCTAAGTGTTGAAATGAATAAATGAAGTAGTAGTCATCTTTTAAGCCTCTTGATGAATCATACATGTGTCCCTTGGCCCACACATGTGTTGGACCAATTAGAATTGTCCACAAATTGTGTGGGCCAACTCCACATTACACGGCCAACAAGGAGAAAAATGCATGATTTTCAACTTCCATAAATTCCAATTTTGGTCCCAACTTTTCCTAATTGTTCCATACCAACAAATTCATGAACAACTTATGACTCAAAATAAAATCGAAGGTCAAAAATCCCGACTTTGCATCCCGGAATGGTTTTGTCTCTAACTTATCATAGTTAAACCCAATTGTCCCGATGTACAAAAATACGGGACATAACAACGATAACTCCAATCTATGAAATATGTATAGTAATGGCTTAAGAGTGGGACATTACAAAGGACCTAACAATGAATTGTCGGTATCGAATGATGATGGGGCAAATAACAAAGCAGAACTACAACGGGAACCTTTGTCAAGGGGAAGTTTAATTCCGAAGAATAAAGATTTAGCTCAATGGGAAATGACATGTGAAGGACAAGAGTTACAGCGGAATTATGGAAAGAGAAACTTCATTAAGTGTAGCCGAGATGAAGTCTTTAAGGTAAGCGTACGTCGAGATGAGAAGTACGTACATAAGCATAATAAAGGGATTCATACAAGGTAGAACTGAAAAGCAAAATAAAGAGAACAAATTGAATTGAATAAATTAATCGGGTCTGTGAAGAAGAAGAAACTCTAATAAGAGCGACACTACGACCAACATGTAGTACTACGGACTGAGATCGAAGAAAGAGAAGGATTATTAGAGGAAAGGGATAATAGGCAGGGACGGAAACCTGTAAGACGAGATCGTGATCGTGAGTTAATAAGATAATGAAAGGTAAAAGATTGGAATGAAGGCAACAATAGATGTAAGGCGATTAGGCTTGGGTACAAAGATTAAGCAAGATCAGCGCCATAGGCTGAATGGAAACCAATGAGTGTACGAGAGCAATATTAGCGCCAGTGATGTAAAGACGAATTGTGATACTACTTTAACATTCGAGGACGAATGTTCCTAAGGGGGGAGAATGTTACAACTCGAAATTTTTTTGCGTCGTTCATATTGCAAATTGGTTAATGTAAGCTCGGGAATGAGACCATCCATAAAAAAATGAAGGCAAAACTAGAGCCCCTGAAATAATTCCACTGGAGGAACAGTAACGCGGATGAACAGTACGCGGTGAACAGTGACGTGGAGTGAACAGTAAAAATCAGAAAATATATAGCCGGAAATCTATTTTTTTCAATCCTTTTTTTTTACCCCTCTCTCACCCTAAACTCTCCCAAAACCCTCTCTATAAATTTCATGAAGATCCAAGAGAAAATCCAAGTGTTTTCATCAAAGATTTACATTAAAGATTAGCTTAGGTGAGGGATAAAGCTTCTATTGTGTTGTGGTGACATTAAAGGTGGTTGGGAACAAAGGGATGCTTGGATTATGAGTTGCAGTAGCTGTATAAGGTAAGTATATTATCTCTTTGCTTGTGGTTAAGTTTATTCAAGTGTTGGTTGAGTTGTTTGAATGAAAACTACAAGCTAGTGGTTGAAATAGCATGAGGTGTTGTTGTCTTCTTGTGGACTGTTTTGGGCTTGTGTTCTTTTTGTATTTTATGGCTGGAAATTGATGGAACAACTTGGATATTCTATTGTTTATTTTGTTCTTGTTGTTTTGGTGTTGATTTAAATTGGAGGGGAAGCGAAAGGTATAGGAAAAGTGCTGCCCAATTTTTTTTTGAAAATCATAGTTTTGTTGTTGTTGTTTGTTGGACTGTTTTGAAGATGTAAATATGGTTTCTAATTGCTCAAAATTATGGAATATAACCTTACTATATTGTGTCTATTTTTTTTAAGATTATTCATGTTTTAATTGAAGGAATTAAAAAAGGAAAACATGTAAACTAGGACTCGGAAGTGAAAGTTGAAGAATTAAAACATATGGACTGTTTAGAGATTATCTTTATGATGTTTTGGGTGGAAAAGGATATGGTAAACGTAAGTATAATGTTACGAAGGGCATGGACTGAACTATGAAAGAAGAAATTAGGTTTGAATTGCGTTTTGTTATTCGTTAAACGATCTTGCCGCTCGATATGATTCTTAAAGTAATCGAAGAGGTTTATATTGGATTATATTATAGTTGTTGCTATTGTTGGTTGTTGTTTTTGTTGTTGGGCTGTTGATGACGTTTGGTGTCTTTTGGCATATAGTATAAACAGGGGAAATGCAGCTCATTTTTTCGTAGGTTATAAGATTAGCGAAATACGATAGTCATGACCTTATATGTTGATGACAATATCATTTCACTTATTGTAGACACAAGAGGATTATGTTAAGTTTGGTTGTCGATTGAGAAGGAGATTATCCCGGTATGTTAAGGCTATCCCTTCTTTTCATTGGCATGATTTCTACTATTGAGCCACCTTTGACTAATCGCACTAAGATGTGCTATTCGTGAAGATTATACTCGGGTTACCATAACCCTATTGTAATAATCCTCTCCAGTTAAGGACGGGCATAAGAATAATTGGGCTATATAAGATGATAGAATGACTAAAGGAATAGCTAGTGTACATGTTGTTTACAGGATATTATGTTGCCTTCAAGTTATCATTATATGTTTGTATATGCCTGGCCTATGAGCCATGTAGTTGTTGCCAGGCCTATGAGCCATGGAGTTAATTATACCTGACCTACGGGCCATGGAGTTGTTACCTGACCTACGGGTCATGGAGTTGATTATACCTGACCTACGGGTCATGGAGTTGATTATACCTGACCTACGGGTCATGGAGTTGATTGTACCTGACCTAAGGGTCATAGAGTTGATTATACCTGACCTACGGGTCATGGAGTTGATTGTACCTGGCCTATGAGTCATGGCGGTATCTATGCCTCACCTTCGAGTCACAGAGTTCTATCTATAGAATTATATTATCTTGCTTCAGATGAGAGGCAACCCAGGTGGAGTACCTCAAGATGCTTTCTTGAGATATCCAGAGTACAATTTGTTATTTCATTTTAGTCGTTATCTTTCCTTACATACTCGGTACATTGTTCGTATTGACGTCCCTTTTGCCGGGGCACCGCATTCACTCCACACCTTTATATCATCGATAGATTGATAGACCTCCCGAAGCGGGATCGGATATCGACCGATTGGTGAGCTCCTTTTTGTTCGGAGTTCCGGGTCCTTGGAGTCTTTTTTTATTTTATTACGATTGTAAGGTATTTTTTCACACATTATTCTTATGGTAGGCTTGTAGATGAGTCCCTTAGAATAGGAAAAGTGTAAAGTGTGATAGCCTTGTCGGCTTGTATATGTCTGCTTGGATATTATTTGCTTTGTACGATCATAGCAGCCTCGTCGGCTTGCTCAGTTGTGCATATGTATTTTGGATGTGGTAGTGCCCAGTTCAGATGATATAGTCAGTATTTATATATATCTAGATTTCGGGCTCGCCGGCTTGTTGTTACTATTTGTGTGCAGGTAGGCCTTATCGTCTTAAGTTGGGAGTTACTCCCCAGAGCTTCAGATTTGGAGTGTTTCGCTCGGGCCTAGTTTGGCATCGAGTGCCACTCACGCCACTCCATATTTAGGGTGTGACACAGCAATCCTATCTGATACTAAAATGGGCATAACTCCATACGATATCGAAATTCGATGATTCTTTTTGCTATAACTTTGTAATTACGATATGGATCAAATGGTTTAGTGAAAACACAAAACAAAGGCCATTTGACCAGTATGGTACCCTTTATGGCAAAAGAAACTATGCTAAAAACATCTAATACAAGCGCGATACAACCCCAATCCATTCAAAACTCATTAGAATATCACCAAAACTTGAGGACAAGTCCAAAATCATCATACGAACTTGTTGGAACTTTCAAAATATCAATACGGGTTTGTCTTGACCCGATGTTGGCTGTGGTCAACTCCAAATTATCTCCAAAACTAGTTTCTCAATCATCCACCTCAATCACACCCAAACCTTTCGGGAATCAAACTAATGACTCCACCAAGTCATAAATCACATTTCGGACCTAATGGAATCGACAAAACTTCAAAAAAGACTCATTTACCTCCAATGTTTACTTCAGTTAAACTTCTTCATTTCTGAACTTAAGGATTTCCAAAATATCCTTTTCCTTACCCCAAAACTCATCTGAAAGCCTTAGGAATCACGCCACTAATCCCCACAAGTGAATAACATCAATACGAAGCTAATAGAACCAACAAATTTCCAATCCAGGTCCTATTTCTTTCTATGACTATCTTTTCACCATATATAGGCATATTAAATACTAAAATCGACTTAATTGTCAAAACCAACCAAATGAACTTGTAACACTCTTTAAATCCGGATTAGGTGTGCACATATTGAATGAGTATTAATGTGACATTTTTGTTATATGAAGTCCTATCCAGATGATTATAGTTGCTTTAAGTTCAAGACGAACTGTGAGGGGCACAAGATTCGATAGATCGACTAAGTTAATGGAAGGTCTAGCTTCCAACATAATTATGTGAAAATTCGTTCAGAAATTGGAAAAATATAAAACATGAAAGTTGTAGATATTTGAAATACCTTTCCAATCATATATGGCGGAGCTCAAACGGAGCTCTGTGCTAGGATTTATGATGGTTTTACTGAACATTGACTACCCTTGCGTCGCAAGGGTGGCGCGAGTTTTCAGGTTTCTGACTTATTTTTGGCCTCATGCGCCACACTTACGATGCAAGAGTGGTGCATAGGAGGTCGCTCATGATGGCCTTGCGATGCAAGGGTGGCGCGTGCCCCTTTTTTGGGTTTCGAGCCCTATAAGTTTAAAACTTTGTTATAACTCTTTCCCACTTCGTTTTGGAAGAATTTTTTAGAGAAAACAACCCTAAGGCTTGCCTAAAGAATCAAAGGTAAGTTATTGATCAATTCCCATCATTACAATATCAATATAAAATCAATTAACACTAGTTTATTCCTTCAAAACCATAGATTCTTGAAAACCAAAGAAAGGGAAATTGAAGGAGACTTTGGGAAACATCTTAAAGGTATGTTCTTTGATCCTTGATGAGATTATTTAGAGGATTTGGAGTAGTACAGGGTATTAAAACAATAAAAATCCATGGGTGATTCATGAGGTTGAAGATTAAAATTTAAGGCTTAGAAAAAGCCCTTGTTTCAGAAATTGAAGGAAAACTGGTAGAAATGATTAAAGTTCTAATCTTTATCATCTAAAATTATGGTAGAGTGCTTGTCAAACCTTGGAAATTCCTTTGGTAGCAATTTAGCGAGATTAGAGGTATGTCTCTTTTGTGACGTGCTTTTCAAATTTTAAATATGGTTTGTTTGGCAAGGTTTGTGTGCCTGAGGGACAAGCCCGCATTAAGCCTTATGTGTATTGTACTATCTATATATGTGTTTGTGATTTCCCCTATCAAGGGATGATTGACATCGAATTATAATGCTTTGAACTTTGACATGATTTACCTCTATAAGGGATGATTTAACTTGATTTTTAAAGTGATGATTTTCAAACATTTTTGTCCCTACTATGGGATGATCGAGTTGATCTCTGAAGTGATAATCCTTAAACTAGATTTACCCCTATTATGGGATGATTGAACTTGGTTTCTAAATCATTGGTCTTTAATGTGTTTTGCCCTATGAATGGGCTTTGGTGAGTTGAAATTTGATTAAAGATTGAACATGGTTTTTAAATCGATTAATGAGTTGGTATACCCCTATTAACGAGATGATGAACATAATTCATAATGAACTATTCGGCTTCCATTCCATGACTTGTGATTCGATTAATATGCGATGATTTCTGTTGTTTATGTTTGACCTAGCTACTCGGGATGAAGGGTAGTCACTGTCACGACCCAATCGGAGGACCATGACAGGAACCCAGAGCTAACCTACCGAGCACCTCTGAACATACATCTTATAATCATTTCTAGGTGGGCCACAAGGATAGCTCATGGGTATCATAATCTGTAAGGGCATATGTCACAAGATAATGATACATTTCTACATAATCATCAACAACTATGCCCCTCATCACAGGCCGACAACGCTACAAAAATATTACACAATAATATGAGCTGATAAAACTAAGGAACATTTAGCTACATACATCTGTTTACGAGCCTCTATATAGAATACAGGAATTTATAAGGACGGGGCAGGACTCCACCATGCCCAAGTATATACACAAAAGAGTAATACTAATCAACTGCAGCTCCGAAACAAATGAAGCGCTCCTGAAACTCCGCTGATAAAGCTCCTAAGGATCTGGTCCATCTCCTTGCTTTCCTGTGGGCATGAACGCAGCATCCATAAGGAAGGACGTCAGTACAAATAATGTACTGAGTATGTAAGGCATGAATAACAACATAACACGGGATATAAAACATAGCATGAAATAAAGGGGTAACCTGTACATCTGATTGCCTCTTAAGGCAGATACCATGCATGCTTAGCTTTTAAAAAAAAAATTTTTCAGACATATATAACATAATAGTGCTGCGGAACGTGCATCCCAATCCATATATGTTAGTACTGCGGAACGTGCAGCCCGATCCATAACCATATATCCCGCGTCAGGGTCGATATCATAGTATACCAACTGATCATGTGGTTATGCGTATATAACACCTCGCCCCTTTCCCATATCCCATATATAATATAAATAGCATGCATGAGACCCAAATAAAAGCTACTACTTTATCGGAGTGACGTAAGGTTGGTAACCTCCGATTATATTATGGAACAATCATCATAAGGTGAGATCAACAACAATGAATAAAATCAAGAAAATCATAAATAAGCTTAATAATCTCATGATAGCATCAAAACCATAAGCTTTGGAATCTTCAGAAATGGGATCACAATCATCATCATTATGCAAAACATCTATCTGTAGCATCATAGGAACTTTGGGAATCATGAACTTCTAGCTTTTTGGGAATAAGGATATTATGGAAGTCATGTATCAGTTCATAAGAATAGAATCATGCCGTTAGAAAGAAAGGGATTTAGCCTTAACATACTTGGAGCTTACTTCTCGACTTCCCAACTGACCTCCTGTCTTACGATCTACTTAAGATCATTCACAGTCTCATAATTTATATATAAAACCATTCATACTATTATTAGGCTCATCGTCATATGCTTGTCTTAAGCTGTCAAATTAAATCCTCTTAGAATCTGCCGAAATTCAAGCAGCATCTCCTCTGTTTATATCCCTAGCCCGAAATCACTATACCAAAAAAACAATAATAATAGCGACACTAATATCAACAACATCATCATCAATACCAATATACCTAATAAAACATCCCACACGATGTTTATCCAATTTCTCAACCAATTAGTCGACTCTACAAAGCTTTAGCAACTAAATCTCCATAATTTGATTCATAATATCAATAGTAAAGAATATCTTTACCTCAATCAAGGTTGGAAGAGCTTGAAATCTTATTTATCTCAAATAGATTCCTTCGTCCCGTCAAGATTTGATGTTTAGAATAAGAATTACAAAACTATATAAACTTCCCGAGCCTCATTGATGGCTAACTTTAACACTTTATGACCAATAATTGCACATGGAATTGTAGGAACATGTATCTATGTGGTAGCATGTTCTAGAGTTGGGAAAATGATCAAAATATTGCCAAAAGGGCCCTTTTATACTTGCCAAAGGCTGTTCCACTGACTTAAAATTAAAGGGGCGCGTTCGAGCCGGGAAGGGGCGCGTTCGCGCTGGGTTGTCTGATGCCTTTCTGCGCGTTCGTGCCTAGTGGTGGCACGTTCACGCTGACCAACTCTCTGGCCTTTCAGCAAGACTTGTAACGTCCATAACTCTTTACTCCGATGCCGTATCGACGAGCGGTTTGTTGCGTATGAAACTAAACTTCATGAACTTCAACTTAGCAGGTTGATTTTCTTCAAAACTCTTCATACTTTCCCCAATTTGGTTCATACTTTGTCTTTGAAAGTAATGCTCATTGTCACGACCCGACCGGAGGGCCGCGACGGGCACCCGGTGCTAACCCACCCGGGCACCTCTTAACATACTTTCACATCACATCTAGGTGAGCCACATAACTAAATCATGCTTTCATTCATCATTCATATTAATCCCATTGGGCGACAATTCACTTATATCAACATTAATAACTATGCCCAAATAAATGTACATAAGCCGACGAGGCTTAACAAAATATCCCGAAATATAGGCCGACAAGGCCAACGACACGCCTACCCATATATACATGTCTACGAGCCTCTAAGAAGAATACATCATATCATATAGGCGGGACGGGACCGCCGTGCCCATAAATATGTACACAAAAGAATCTATACCAAAAAGGCTGACTCCGAATGAAATGGAGTTCCGCTATATAGTCCCTGAATAATGAGGCTATGGATCGATTCTTTCTCCCTGACCACCTGCGGGCATGACGCAGCATCCACAAACAAAAGGATGTCAGTACGAAGAATGTATTGAGTATGTAAAGCATGATCAATATCAGCATGAGAGCATAATAGACAACATATGAAATAACATAGGATAGGAGATAATTGTATCATCGTCGTAGCACTTACTTGGTTTCCATAGGGACATTCCATTTCTATTGTGTATTTGTGTACATACATTCATATCCGTACTCATTTACCTTTTGTATCCATTTTCGTATTCGTATTCATAGTTCCAGTCATACTTATGTTCATATCGTACACATTGCATATACATAGCTTTTACTTAGCATTTACATATACTTAGCATATTCTTACTCATATTGATGTCATATACATAGCATTTATATAGCATACCCGACCATGAAGGTTCGGTGTTTCACATACACAGCCTACCAAGGCTCAGTGTCATACATACCTGGCCCTACCAAGGCTCGGGGTTATCCGCACCTAACCTTGAGTGGTGCGCGTGCATTACGTATATACATATCTACTATATTCTACCCGGCCATATAAGCTCGGGGTTTCATAATAGCCACACATGGGCACATATACATATAAGCATCTTTAGCATTATTACTATCGTCATTCATCACAGCTATCCTTAAAGGATTACTCGTCGTATAAGGAACTTAGTATAATCGTATCATATCGAGCATCATAAGCTTAGTAGCATTTAGAGATAGGATCATTGGAGAATATCGTAGGCTCATAGAAGGATAGATATTTGGCCAAAGAACCATTCCTTATGAAAGAAGGTTTAGCCTTACATACCTTTCCGTTCAACTATTCTATCACTTGCACGTGCTTCTTCAATGCTCACGTTCTACCTTTATTAGAGTTATACTATCATTAGGAAATCGATGACTTAACATACATGACTAAAGCTAGAGAAAATTGGACAGCATCTCCTTTATTTATACAACTTCCTCCATATCATATATCAACTCCCAAACATCAATAATAACTTTCACAACATCATCACAATAGCCTTTATTCAACTACATTATCCTTACTTCTCCATTCACTTCAATTCATCCATATTCATGGTCATATCACACAATTACGTTCATTCACATACAATGTGGATTCCATGTTCTAATTTATAACATGATTAAAATCATAATGTATCAAGAATCATAAGTCAATCCAAACATCTATTCAAAAGTGACACTATTCCCACATTCATGACCCATTTCTATATCCTTTTTGCAATCCAAGTGTTTCAACTTTCAAATACCTTAAACAATATGGAAAAGTCATAAAACTTACCTTATATTGTGTGGGAATGAACCTCGGGTGCAAACACCTCACTTGAGAAAAACCCTAGTTTCACCTTCACTTGGATTTCTTGTAGTCTTCTAACCCTTGGAAGCTTTCTAACACATAAACACTTGATTTTAACCTTTTGATCTTGGTTCTCTTTTGGACTTGAGTGGAATGTGCTTAGAGAAGGGTTTTGAGATCTCAATACTTGTAAAAGATGATAACTGAAGCAAAAGAACCCAAGGCATCTATTTATACAAATACTAGAATTCAGCCCGTCGGGACTTCCACGGACACTTATACGGTCAGTGGAACATTTCACGGCCCGTATAAGTGGTCGTGGTTCACCACTGGGCAGACACCAACTCTGCTGGGTGTTATACGGACCGTATAAGTCGGTCGTATAACCCTGTCCCCTGAAATGATCTCCGTCGATTCGTTCGATCTCCAATCCTTACAGAACCTTCTTAGCACTTGTTTAACACTTCATTAACAATCCAAGGGATGTTATAACTCTTCTCCACAACTTCATTAAGTCATCACTAACTCGTCACTCGCGAATCCTTTCCAATACTTATCGTATACATTGCCTTCTCTTGGCAACTTTCTCGTCTACATCGAATATCTTTGAAGTCTTACTTAAGGTCATCAAATGTCATTCTTTACTTATTGAAACACCGTATACTTTGTGCTCTTTGTTAGCCTATTCATTGTGCATCAACGGAAATTTTTTTCGAGGTGTAACATTCTTCCCCCCTTAAGAACATTCGTTCTCGAATGTTAAGCACTCGAGAATTCTACGAAAATTTTGCCAGAGTTTCCCCTATAATATGGCACTACCATCCTGTCACAACAGCCCATAATAACAATGCCTCACAGGGCTACAACATAATAGGAATAGAATTTGGCCACACACAACCCAATTGCATAAAAAGGTAAACATACATACCTTATGATCTTGATGTTTCGTCTTAGCCCTCTTCCGGGGGCTGAAATAAGTGCGGGTACTTGGATTTCATGATTTCTTCCGCTTCCCATGTCATTTCTTCTCGATTATTGTTTCTCCACAAAACCTTAACTGAGGCCGCTTCTTTGTTTCTAAGTGTCACGACCAAACCCCGTAGGCCGTGACTAGTGCCCTAGCTGGGCACCCATACGCACCCAATAACCAGAATCAGTATACCAACAATTTATACATACAGGGAAGTAAAATGTCGCCTAAAAGCAGCCACAAATATATATACATATATAAACATAATGCCGTCACAACTTTCGGCCAATACTATCGCATGTACACGAACCATACTGACACAACTGTACACCAGCTACCCACAACCCGCACAGATGTCCACAGACCTCTAAGATTAGTAACAAACCCATATGACGGGACAGGGCCCCGCCGTACCCATGAACAAACATATATACGTATAACAGAAATGCCTGTACCAAAAATGTAGGCTCGGATCAAGGAGCACTCCACATGCGCGAGAATAGATGTCACAGGGTGACGGATCACGAACGTGTACATGCACACGCGCGCACGAAACGACCCCGAAGAAAGGGGGTCGTGCGGAATATGTCCGAGTATGCAAAGCAAGAGTACAAAGTGAACGAGGATCATAAGAAGTAAGAGTACGAGTAAAGTGAACATAATAGCCGGAATGCCAAAATGCACACACATCCCGAAGTACAAATCATGCATAGAGTACAGAAATTAAGCATAATAATCAGAATGTCAAACGCCTCACGTATACTGATCAGAATGCCAGAATGCTTACTCTGCATGTCACTATCATATATCATGTGCATATATAACGTGTCCCGGCCCTCTAGTGAGGGACTCGGTAATTAAGATTATATAATCATCAAGTCATCACATATCATATCACATATCACGAGATTATCATATCATTATATCACATACCACATATGGTCTGTAATGGGACCCGGTGGACAGAACGTGGTCGCCCCTCCTACCTCGGGCGCCACAACTCATCATACTTCGGAAGTTGCATATCTCCGACACATCATCCTCCGTATCACATCAAAACTCATCATACTTTGGAATCACATCATATTTCAGAAACTCATCATACTTCGGAATCACATTATATTTCAGAAACTCATCATACTTCGGAAAACTCATCATACTTCGGAATAAAGCATAGTGCGCACGATAATACCGGCCCGGGACTCGGCGAAGGAATTAACAATAATGTGCTCGAGCAGAATCATGGGAAATTATATGCAATTTAAAACATTCATAAAGACACAATAAATTAACCAAAGCGAACCATCATTCATAAGCCAAGACAATAGTTCTATCTAGTTTCTTTCGGATGTTACTCGGGTACATATCAAACAGAACTTTAAAAATCATAACTACGTATCGGAATCATATGCATAACAATCCTTATTTCAGACTCGGTAAATAAGTAAGTAAACATACTCGGGGGTCAGGGCGATAAGCATATTAAGTTCTTTTAAAAGGAAGCTGTTAGAACTATACAAAGGAAAGTCTCGGGGGCCCACGGACGGGTATCAACCCCATCCGAGCCCGCCTATGAAAGTTGGGGGATATCATCCATTATGGAATCTCCTACGAACGTTTCGAGGCGATCCGAGCTCGTCTACGAAAGTTACGACCGTTCGTAGTTACGGGATCTTTTAGGAACAAAATTCTTTATATAACCTTTGAAATTTAGTCATACAAAAGACATAAGAACCATAATTCGACTACGTTAAGAATACGGATATCAAGAAACAAATAAGAACCATAGACATGCTCGGATCGCAAGAATAGAGTCACCTCGGGGTTCGTGTCATAACTTACTTTCAACTAAGACATGCCAAAGGAAGGAAAGGTTGAGCTTTACATACCTCGCTCGCTTCTTAAGCTAATCCGAACTCAAGTCTCGACTCTCCAAGGTCTACACAACGTCAATAGATATCGAACATTAGTTATAGGCATTTAGAAATTCAATTCCAACTAGCACTCAATTCTACAGAAATTTGGGCAGTATTTCCCCTGTAAATACAACGACCCCGAGAATTTCACTCGGCCAAAACTTCAACAACAACACCAACAACCATTCTAACAACATTAACAATCAATTCGAAACGCATTATAACGCTAATAACTCTTCTCCTCATATTTCGACAACATTCCATTTATGTTCAATTCAACTTCATATATTCAAACTAACATCAATACTTACATATTCAAGTACTAATCCGAGATCACTCAATCAAGATTCAAAACATTTCAAGCAACCCACACAATATTCAAAATAACCTAACCAACATACCAAGCCACCTGAAACCTTCCAACTTCCATAGGAACCACAACAACACATTTCTTCCTTCACAATTCACAAACTACATCAACAAACCACACTTTAACAACATTATTCTCACAAATTCAAGAAACTACATTAAGGTCACATTAACTCTTAAATCAGCCCACACGGTTTTAACTTCAACTTGGATCATTAAACTTCATTTTACATCATAGAGTTCATAACGACAACAACCAAAATACTAGATAACATTAGTTCATTCCTTGCACACCAAACAGCCCCTAGTCACGCCCAACATCAACATATATAATCCCATGAGTTTCATTCATTTTCTACACATTACAACAACACACAAACATGCTAAATTCAATTAATTCACCGCTCCTACACAACATCACATATACACGGCCAACATCCACATACACGGTTCAACATCACCATCCATATTTTCATGAACTTCATTCATTTCTACAAGTTACAACATACACAACCCATCCATAACATATGAAAAATAAGATTGAATCATACCTCTCTCACTTAGTTCTTCAAGTTGGCTATGCTTTGCACCTTGAACCAACACTTGTTCTTACTACTCCAACGACTTCACCACGTTGTTATGCACCTTCTAAGGAGTGGAATTGCTAGAGAGAATTATTTTTGATCAATTTTTTTTCTTGAGCTTGCTCGGCTAGGGAGGGGGGCGAATGGTGCTCTCTCTCTTATTCTCAAAGCTTCTTGAAATTTCTTATATTGGAAGATGATAAATATGATCATTTGTCACCTTAATATACACATATATTAAGCATCCATGTGGCCATGGCCCACACCTCATGTGGCCGGTCACATGGCCAATTTTTTTCATGAATTTGCAACTTTCTCTAATTCACTTTTGGCCCCAAATGTTTCCTTAATATTCCATACCAATAATACTTACAAGCAACTCATGCCTTAATATAAAATCGTAGTTAAAAGTCTCGACTTCGTGTCCCAAAATAGCCTTGTCCCTAGCTTTCCGCCATTAGCTCGGAATGTCCCAATGTACAAAAATACGGGATATAACACTAAGCCTCCGTACTTGCCTATCTAATATGGCAATGGGTATTTCTTCATAAGTTAACTTTTCTGTCACTTGCACATCATTTCTTTGGGACGATCCTAGTAGGATCTCCAACACATTTACGAAGCATCGAGACATGGAAAACTGGATAAACTGACTCCAAATCAGGAGGTAGATCTAATTCGTAAGCCACTTTGCCTACCTTGCGCACAACTTCATAAGGACCAATGTACCGGGGGCTTAACTTTCACTTTTTGCCAAATCTCATAATGCCATTCATTGGCGACACTTTCAAGAATACCCAATCTTTGACTTGGAACTCTAAGTCCCTTCGGCGATTATACATATAGGACTTTTGACGACTTTGGGCTACTAATAACCGACCTTGTATGAGCTTAAATTTCTCTAAGGCTTGCTGGACCAAGTCTGGCCCTATCAGTTTAGTCTCTCCTACTTCAAACCACCCAATTGGTGATCTACACTTTCGCCCATATAAAGCCTCATACGGTGCCATTTGGATGCTAGAATGATAACTATTATTGTAAGCAAACTCAATGAGTGGTAAGTGATCATCCCAATTACCTCCAAAATCTAACATACATGCCCGTAACATATCCTCAAGAGTACGAATGGTGCGTTCGACTTGTCCCGCTCCGCTGCGGATGAAATGCCGTGCTAAGGCTCACATGAGTCCCTAAACCCTCTTGGAAGGACTTCCAGAAATTAGCCGTAAACTGAGTTCCTCTGTCTGAGATAATAGATACTGGAACACCATGAAGTCGCACTATCTCTTTCACATAAAGCTTTGCATAATCTTCTGCCACATACGTCGTTCTGACTGGTAAGAAATGAGCTGACTTCGTGAGTCTATCCACAATCACCCATATAGAATCATACTTACGTCGAGAACGGGGTAAGCCCATAATGAAGTCCATGTTAATCACTTCCCATTTCCAAGTTGGGATTTCTATAGCTTGCAACAATCCGCCCGGCTTTTGGTGCTCGATTTTCACTTGTTGACAATTGGGACATTGAGCTACAAATTCCGCTATATCTTTCTTTGTCCCATTCCACCAATATATAGACTTAAGATTATTATACATTTTCGTTGCTCCGGGGTGGATAGAATAACGGGAACAATGAGCTTCTCTCAATATTTGATGGCGTAAACCTGCCACGTTAGGAACACATAATCTACCTCGGCATCAGAGAACTCCATCTCCTTAGATCTCAAATGATGACTCCTTTTTCTAAGGGAGTGTAGCTCTATAATGCATTAGCATGGGATCTTCATATTGTCGCTCTTTTACTTCCACTACTAGCGACGAGACCGCTGAATTCTGAATGGTAGTTCCCCTACTACCTGAGTCCACTACTCGAACTCCTATGCTAGCTAACTGCTGGAGCTCGCGAGCCATTTCTCTTTTCTCTGGTTGTACTTTACACAAACTTCCCATAGATCTGCGGCTAAGAGCGTCAAGCACCACATTTGCCTTTCCAGGGTGATATAGAATGTCAACATCATAATCTTTTAGCAATTCCAACCATCGTCGTTGTCGTAAATTCAACTCTTTCTGCTTGAAGATATCTTTTGAAGGCTTTTACGATTTGTGTAAATATCTACATGGATACCATATAAATAATGTCTCCACATCTTTAATGCATGAATCACCGCAGCCAATTCAAGATCGTTGGTTGGATAATTCTTTTCATGTTTTTGTAATTTCCTCGAAGCATACGCAATCACCTTACCATGTTGCATCAATACACAGCCTAGCCCGACACCTAAAGCATCACAATAAACAACGTAACCTTCCAATCCCTCTGGAAGTGTCAGGAGTGGTGCAGAAGTCAATCTATCTTTAAGTTCTTGGAAACTACGTTCACAAGCATCTGTCCATTGAAACTTAGCTGATTTCTGGGTCAGCTTTGTGAGTGATGCAGAAATAGAAGAGAAACCTTCAACAAATCTCCTGTAATATCCTGCTAAGCCTAGGAAGCTATGAACCTCTATAGGAGTTATGGGCCTTGGCCAAGTCTTCACAACCTCAATCTTTTGGCTGTCTACCCGAATACCATCAGCTGAAACAACGTGCCCCAGAAATGTCACTGAGTTCAACCAGAACTCACATTTAGAAAAATTTTCAAACGACTCTCGAGTTTGAAGAACTCTAAGGACAGTACGCAAATGATCCGCATGTTCTGCCTCGGATCTAGAATACACCAAGATATCGTCGATGAATACAATCACAAACAATGGCCATATCTTGTTCTGAAGGCTGTCTTAGGGATATCTTTCTCCCTAACTCTCACTTGATGATACCCGGATCTCAAATCTATCTTGGAAAACCATTTGGCACCTTGTAATTGGTCAAACAAGTCATCGATCCTTGGAAGAGGATATTTATTCTTAATCGTCACTTTGTTTAATTGCCGATAATCAATGCACATTCTCAAGGAGCCATCTTTCTTTCGGACAAACAATACGGGTGCTCCCTACGGGGATGAAGTAGGCCTAATGAAGCCTTTCTCAAGTAAGTCTTTTAATTTCTCCTTCAACTCTTTCAATTCTGCGGGAGCCATTCTATAAGGAGGAATAGACATAGGCTTGGTGTCTGGCAACACATCAATAGCAAAATCAATCTCCCGCTCGGGAGGGAGGCCTGGAAGCTTTTCCGGGAACACATCCAGAAATTCATTCACTACGGGAACTGACTAAAGAGTCGGCGGTTCAGCTTCTACGTCTTGAACCCACACTAAATGATAAATGCAACCTTTTGTGATCATTTTCCTTGCCTTTAGGTAGGAAATAAACCTACCCTTTGGTGACGCCGTATTCCCTTTCCATTCTAAAACTGGTTCTCCCGGAAATTGGAAGCGAAACGATTTTCGTTCTACAATCGACATTGGCATAGCAAGAAGCCAACCAATCCATGCCCATAATAACATCAAAATTCACCATTTTTAACTCATACAAGTCAATCATAGTACGATGATCACAAATCACAATTACACAATTTCTATATACTTGGCTAGCTATTTCTGATTCACCAACGGGTGTAGACACTTCAAAAGATTTGATCGACTCCGATTTGATTCTAAACCGACCCGCAATATACGGAGTAACATATGACAATGTGGAGCCCAGATCTATCAAAGCATATACATCATGAGAAAATACCGATAATATACCTATGACCACATCGGAGTCGACTCAAGATCTTGGCGTCCAGCCAAAGCATAAATACGGTCTGGCCGAGGACCGCTAGACCTGGGACTCTCCCTCGCCTCTACCATGGCCTAACCGGCGCATGTGAACGGCCCTATAGGGCGTATAGATGATGAAGATCCGGCTATCGACCACGAAAGTCGGGTCCCTGCGCGGCCACTAGCCCCGAAGGGGAAATCACGCATAATATGGCACGGTCGACCATATGAATAGCAAACCTGCGAACCCCGTACGCGCACCGACCCCAATGTAACTTCCCACCGGGAACATCATGGTATGGGTGGCCTCGCCAACACGATTCACCTCTACCGAGATCCCGAAAGTTCGACTCGGCCCGAGATGAGTAGATCTATCAAATCTCTGGCCTGAAAACCTTGGAGGCGCACTAATCATAGAATAGCCTGAATGCCTCGAAAACTGTTGTCGGTGCCCACCTCTATTCTCACTCATCGGACCCGAAGATCTAGCCCTCTTGTTATGCCCTCTATCATGCTCACGCTCACTTCTTTGTTGTTGTAGGATTTCTTCTAAATTCTGAGCATGGGCTTGGATGCGTGAAATATCCATATTGTCCTGAAGGGACGCAGTCAAGCACCTATCCATCAAATGTGGCCCTAGGCCTTTCACAAATCGGTGCACTCGGTCACCTATATCCGCTACCATGGCTGAAGGATACCTAGCCAAAGAATTGAAGCGGAGACTATACTCTAGAGCACTCATGCTCCCTTGCCTCAAATTTAAGAGCTTATCGGCTCTTGCTCGCCGAACTTCTGGAGGCAAATAATGTCGGAGAAAAGCATCTACAAATTCTTGCCATACCGAAAGAGGTGCATTGGCTCCCCGTGAAGCCATCCAAACCGTGTACCAATGAACCGCGACATCCCTCAATCTATAGGACGCTAACTCCACCGATTCGGTGTCCGAAACATGTATCAACCGAAGCATCCTCATCTAATCAATGAAATTTTAAGGGTCCTCATCCGGCTTTGATCCAAAGAATTTCGGAGGGTTCAAACTAATAAAATCACGGGCTCTTGCACTAACAGCCCTATCACCTTGCCCTGTACTTTGCCTCTGAGTCTGGGCAGCAACCAATTGAGTAAGCAAATGAATGGCCTCTTTCACATCTTGGCCTGAAGCATCCGGTGGAGGAACCGGAGGTCTTGGAGCTGAGCGAGGCTCCCCTCACGCTCCTCTAATATAGGTACCGAATGGGAGGACCGAGATTGAGCCGCTCTCGGGACTCACTTTCCTCTACTACCGGTGGCGGTGCTCTTTCGACCCGCTTTCGCCACCGTCTCGCCCTTTTGGGCTGCGCAGCCTTTCTCTTTACACGCGTTTCTGAAATACATAACACACGGTTAAGGAACAAGAAGTTCTTATATCATAGCTCTATCGCACGATTTCTTATGAAGAAAGAAGGTCATTCATTCCTAAAATGCCCGCGCCGCACTTGTTTATAAGTGTGGCGCGCACACCCATAACCAAGACTCTACTAGACACGGATCGTAGACACACCCTAGACGAGCGCTTGCTCTGATACAACTTTTGTCACGACCCGACCGGAGGGCCGCGACAGGCACCCGGTGCTAACCCACCCGGGCACCTCTTAACATACTTTCACATCACATCTAGGTGAGCCATATAACTAAATCATGCTTTCATTCATCATTCATATTAATCCCATTGGGCGACAATTCACTTATATCAACATTAACAACTATGCCCAAATAAATATACATAAGCCGACGAGGCTTAACAAAATAATATCCCAAAATATAGGCCGATAAGGCCAAACACACCTACCCATATATACATGTCTACGAGCCTCTAAGAAGAATACGTCATATCATATAGGCGGGATAGCACCCCGCCGTGCCCATAAATATGTACACAAAAGAATCTATACCAAAAGCTGCAGCTCCGAATGAAATGGAGCTCCGCTATGTAGTCCCTGAATAATGAGGCTATGGATCGATTTTGTCTCCCTGACCACCTGCGGGCATGACGCAGCATCCACAAACAAAAGGATGTCAGTACGAAGAATGTACTGAGTATGTAAAGCATGATCAATATCAGCATGAGAGCATAATAGACAACATATGAAATAACATAGGATGGGAGATAATAGTATCATCGTCGTAGCACTTACTTGCTTTCCATATGGACATTCCATTTCTATTGCGTATCTGTGTACATACATTCATATCCGTACTCATTTACCTTTCGTATCCATTTTCGTATTCGTATTCATAGTTTTGATCATACTTATGTTCATATCGTACACATTGCATATACATAGCTTTTACTTAGTATTTACATATACTTAGCATATTCTTACTCATATTGATGTCATATACATAGCATTTATATAGCATACCCGACCATGAAGGTTCGGTGTTTCACATACCTGGCCCTACCAAGGCTCAGTGTCATACATACCTGGCCTCAAGGCTCGGGGTTATGCGCTGCATTACGTATATACATATCTACTATATTCTACCGGCCATATAAGCTCGGGGTTTCATAATAGCTCACACATGGGCACATACACATATAAGCATCTTTAGCATTATTACTATCGTCGTTCATCACAGCTATCCTTAAAGGATTACTCGTCGTATAAGGAACTTAGTACAATCGTATCATATCGAGCATCATAAGCTTAGTAGCATTTAGAGATAGGATCATTAGAGAATATCGTAGGCTCATAGAAGGATAGATATTTGGCCAAAGAACCATGCCTTATGAAAGAAGGGTTAGCCTTACATACCTTTCCGTTCAACTATTCTATCACTTGCACGCGCTTCTTCAATGCTCACGTTCTACCTTCATTAGAGCTATACTATCATTAGGAAATCGATGACTTAACATACATGACTAAAGCTAGAGAAAATTAGACAGCATCTCCTTTATTTATACAACTTCCTCCATATCATATATCAACTCCCAAACATCAATAATAACTTTCACAACATCATCACAATAGCCTTTATTCAACTACATTATCCTTAGTTCTCCATTCACTTCAATTCATCCATATTCATGGTCATATCACACAATTACATTCATTCACATACAATGTCGATTCCATGTTCTCAATATCATTTATAACATGATTAAAATCATAATGTATCAAGAATCATAAGTCAATCCAAACATCTATTCAAAAGTGACACTATTCCCACATTCATGACCTATTTCTATATCCTTTTTGCAATCCAAGTGTTTCAACTTTCAAATACCTTAAACAACATGGAAAAGTCATAAAACTTACCTTAGATGGTATGGGAATGAACCTCGGGTGCAAACACCTCACTTGAGCAAAACCCTAGTTTCACCTTCACTTGGATTTCTTTTAGTCTTCTAACCTTTGGAAGCTTTCTAACACATAAACACTTGATTTTAGCCTTTTGATCTTGGTGTTCTTTTGGACTTGAGTGGAATGTGCTTAGAGAAGGGTTTTGAGCTCTCAATACTTGTAAAAGATGATAACTGAAGCAAAAGAACCCAAGGCATCTATTTATACAAATACTAGAATTCAGCCCGTCGGGACTTCCACGGACACTTACACGGTCAGTGGAACATTTCACGGCCTGTATAAGTGGTCGTGGTTCACCCTTTGGGTAGACACCAACTCTTCTTGGTGTTATACGGACCCTTATACGGACCGTATAACAGTATACATACCGTATAAGTCGGTCGTATAACCCCTGTCCCCTGAAATGATCTCCGTCGTTTCGTTCGATCTCCAATACTTATGGAACCTTCTTAGCACTTGTTTAACACTTCATTAACAATCCAAGGGATTTTATAACGCTTCTCCACAACTTCATTAAGTCATCACTAACTGGTCACTCGCGAATCCTTTCTGATACTTATCGTATACATTGCCTTTTCAAGGCAACTTTCTCGTCTACATCGAATATCTTTGAAATCTTACTTAAGGTCATCAAATGTCATTCTTTACTTATTGAAACACCGTATACTTCGTACTCTTCGTTAGCCTATTCATTGTGCATCAACGAAATTGTTTTTCGAGGTGTAACACTCATCTTCTTCCAAAGTCATACTAATTCAACTTTTTCAACTCATTTCCTTATAGGACCTCCTGGTATTCCTTATGTGCATCCTTTACTCCTAGAATATACTCAATAATGCTCCGCTCCTTACATTCCAAAGTTGTTTTACTTATCCATAGTTCAACATACTTAGGTTAAAATTTGATAAGTGCTTCTCCGGAAGTACGGGGTGTAACATCCTTCCCCCCCCAAGAACATTCGTCCTCAAATATTGAAGTAGAACTCATTTTAACGTTGATGTCAATATTCTCACCTGCATCTGTTGGTATTTACTTTACTCACTTGCAGTCTTACTCACGTATTCAGAACCAAACTTATTCGAACTACGCAACTTATGATGCTCCTCGCAGTTCCTTGGAGGCGATACACCTTAATTTAATAAACCGTAACCATAATTTGCAGTCCTATGACGCTATATCAATTTGTTGGAGCGACAATCCTTTCCTGTTCATTTTGGGGTTTAAACCTTTATACTTATGATCCATTCAATCTTTCCTCATATTCAGCCGGCGATTTCTGAGAACTTATTCATTAACCCCATCATTCATATGAATAGTGATCAACTTGATATTGAGTTTTTTTCTTCCTTTTTACCCCTCTGAGCTCTACCCTCTATTTCTCAGTTGATTGACAATTGTATTCGGAGCTCTTCTGCTGAAATGTTACTCTATCTCTTGTTTGTATCTTTGTTCAGTTGTGCCGACATTGATTGATTCTGGTCAACTAGTTAATATTTTCCTTAACCCTTTTGGGTTTTCTTACACTGAATCTTTGGCATTCCCCGTCTTCTTTGCAGTAGTATTCGATAACTCTTTACACTGGAGCGCGCCTCAATTTCTGACAATTAATCTTTCTTGGATTCCTTGGTTTCTTATATAAGCAATAACTTGGTTAATTCTTAACATATACAGTTCTTCTTCATGCAATTACTAGCTCATCATCCTTACGTACATGTAAACTCTATATTCATGGTCTCACAAATCTTTTGGTATTTCTTGATTACTATTGCTTTACTACTAATGGGTGTATTCTCGAGTTCGCTGAATTTCTTGCCCAATCAATTCTTGAATATTACTCTCCATCTCTTGTGGCTAAAATTTATACTCATACTCACAGTCATCCCTTTTTCTTATCCCCTGTCTGTCTACTAGTTCTTCATACTTTATCATCCTTATTATCTCTTCGACCTCTGTCGTTTACACCCTTATATGCTCATTTACCTGGTACTTACCACATACCTTTATCCACTTTCGGTCCCATCTTCCTTTTTATCCCCTTTTAGTATGTTAGAAATTCTTACTCCTTTGACCTTTATGTATCCTTCTTATGTTTCACAGACATTCCATGCCTTCGTATTCTTGGAGTTTAACTTATTGTTTCCTCCTTAGGGATAACCTCAGAAACTGGTAATATAGTATCTCTTGCTTTCCTATAGAAACTAAATCGATCCTTGCGGTATTTTACAGCTAATATAACACCGAAATTTCCTTTCATCCATACACTTTACTTAATTCTCTCTTTTTTTTTTCTTTTTTATTAAGGCTTTTTATGCTCGGTCTGGACTATCGGTAATTCTCGTACTTACATCAAGAATATCTTGAATCTATTCTTTAACGATCCTCTTCTTTCAATTTATCCTTGAAGTTGCTAATCCTTAGTCTGGCTTATAAATTAAGGATAAATTTGGAAGTTTGCCGAAATGTGAACCAGGATCCTTACCACACAGTGAATTCAAATCATTTTACTCTTTCCTTTGTCTGCAGTTTTCAATCATAGATATCTAGCAAAACCATCATTTTGCTTGTTCCATGAGGTTCCATTGCCACCACCTTTGTTCCAATCAGACGCATCATCCCTTTATGACTTCTTTTGAGATTCTTCTTGGACCCTTGGCCTTCGCTTTATTCTTACCTAACAAATCTTTCCTGTAGTCTGGCATACCCTATTTGTTGTTTAAGTTTATCAGTCGCACAGATATTCGAAGTCCTTAAATACTCATTTCCTCTATTTACCTTCGGCGATTGAAATTTTTTTCTCTGTTCCCTCTCCTATACTGACCTTATCTTTTGGCCAACCAAATCTGGTTTCTTCTATTAATACCATCATAAATCAATGTACTATCGCATCTATTTCTCACGACCCGCTCTTTCATTTGCCCAACTCATACTGTTCTGTAGTTCTTCTTTACTAGGTGGTTGTACCATGGTCAGGCGTCATAGTTCTTCCAATATCTTGTCGATCTTTATCCTACTCACAACTACTTATAAAATAACTCTCTTTTTCTTCCTCTTTTGATTCCTTTCTTATCTTCCCTTTTGATGCCATAACTTGTTCACATTTATACATATCCCTCATATATTGATCCTATTTTCCTTTATAATCGAATTTGTGTACTCCTTGTCAAGACTCTTGTCCCATGCTATCGATGTTTTGCCTCTTGGCAAAACTTATTAGCCTATTAACCTTCCTCTTGTTCTTGATGGTTACACAACTTCCTTTAACCAATTCATTAGTGCACTTTTCTTACTTTCGCCCTTAGGGTCTTTCTTGACTTCCCTTGCTCATAAAGTGCTCTTCTCCACTTGCCATTCTACAGCATTAGCCCTAGATTTCATAGAATATTCTATTAGAAGTACGAATCCCTTCTATATCTAAAATCGTCTTTTGGGGGGCTTTTCCGTTTTCTAGGTGAACGTATCAATATGGCTTCATATTTATCCTTTTGGATGTACCTTAAGAGTCAGAAATCCCTTGACACCTTTTATAAAACCTGATTATTCTTTCTCAGGTTATACCCATACCCATCACTATTATACTTCAATCCTGTTTATCAAGATCTGTTTTCGGGATCTTCGTATTCGTCCTTTATCACATATTGTCATACTCTATCCTTCCTGCTTAACCCTTTTCTCGAAAACTTTACTCTACCCTTACTAGCAACATACTTCCCTTGCTTACACTTCTCTTCTTCTCATGACATCATAATCTTCTTACTCTTATGTACACATATCCTTCCTCTCCCTGATATTGTTGCATCATGATTATCCAACTTTAACATTCGGAGAAACAATATCAATCTGCCCTGTAGCACTTGCTACCTTAACTTCAATACCCAACTCAGTCAATACCTTTCACATATCGTAAGATCAACCATAAGGGCATGCATAAAATTTGATGTGGCCACACATGAGTTATCGATTACATCGCTTATTAATACCTCACTTACGAAATATCCTAATGCTATTTTAAAATTGTCCTGAATCTGTGGTTTTAATAAATCTTCCCTCCTTTTGCCTAGCTAGCGTAGTCATACCTCACGATCATTTAAAATTCTAATCGTAAGGTTCATATGTCTTTAATTTCCCCGGGCTATTAAGTTTTCCTCATATTTTGGTATGTACGAATCAGACTTCTTAGCATATTTTTTTAAGTCCTGATTATGAGCCTCTGGCAGTATAGACTTAATGAATGATCTCCACTCGAATGCCTACTCTTCTTTCCTTTTTATTCATAAGCCGACATCACTCTTATTTTTCTGTCATCAAATGACCTTCACCACATCTTATCTGGAAAATCAAGGTAAACCTTCTTATAAGGATCACATCCATCCTTTTTATTGCTACATGGTCTTTTATTACATATCTTTAAAAACCAATTTAAAGTTCTAATGGGAAATCCAAATAAAACCATGTAATGCATTTCCCCCAAGGTTGGAAAAGTCAAATATCTAGAAAATACTATCTAGAAAATTTTCATAACCACAAGTCAACACACGCAACTACTTTTCATTCCTAGCCCCGGAGTTCCTAATGGTAGCAGAAATGTCTTAGACGTAATGTAACGACCCATTTGGTCGGTATTGCTTCTCTGATACTTTTGACCCTTTTCGGAGCTTGGTTAGCTCACTTTTGACCCTACGGGACCATTGACACCCTTCCCGAGGTGTTTAGATTTGATTCGAGTGACTTCTTCTGAAAATTGAGCTTAAAGCGAA